>NC_026484.1:9055-31514 GCF_000328475.2 Mycosarcoma maydis
CACACCGTTCAGCAAGCATTGACCAAAAAGGGACGCTCATCTCGAAGCGCTTGAATCTCGCGCTTATTGGCAAAGTAGGGCCATGTTCGCTTAGCGGTCTCGCCTTGCACATCCCTCATGACCCAGATGTCGTAGAAACCATTGCCAATAAAATCGAGAGCGCAAGCCTGGTCGTACCTGCCCGCATCGGTATCGAGAAGCTGCAGAATCGCATTTGGCTGAAAATAAACATCGTTTATCCACAGAACATGCGTAAAAGGTTGTCCTTTGTCGAACAGCTCCTTCAGGGGTTCTAGAGCTACGTTTCGGACATAGGCCAAGAAATCGATTCGACCGTTACGGTGTTGACCGAGGCCAACTTTTGTGCGCTTGTCGTCCATAAGAATGCGACGTGGTACGCCTAGCTGTTGAAGGTCGTGGTCGATCACAGAGAGCATCGGCTTGGTCTTATCGGAGGAGTGCGATTCGTAAATGCTGACGTACGTGTTGTTAACGCCAATAAGCTGGACCAGTTGTTGGAGTGCTGCAGAATAGTAAGGTAGCACATCTTGATTGTTGTGTAGATTGGAGGCGATGAAAACTTTCTTGTCTGTGTTGGCTCGACCTGCAGCTCTTGAAACGGCGACTGCGGATGGGTCGAGAGCGGATTGAACTTGACAGAGTGTGAAGACAAGGAAGAGGAGATAGCTGCAAACGAAAACCAGCTTCGTTCTTGTCCATGGAGCAAGCCAGACAAATGTCAATGGCAGAGCAAAGAGGAACAGCGACAGGTAGAAGAAGATAGTCGAAAAAGTGTGAAAGAAAATACACAATGGCAAGGCAAGCAGCACTGTCAAGATGCTCACTATTGGCAAGATGCCAACTGCTCGTTTCGTCAAGGTTGACTCGGCTTCATGGTGATCTGCTCTACTGCGAAGCAGGATATAGTCTGTATGCCTGTATCGCTGCTGTTCACGGGTCAACTGTAAAGACCCCAAGAAGGAAGAGAACGCTTTGAGCTTGATCATGAAGAGACGCAGTACCGCCAAAACGTCTTGACTGGAGAGATAAAGAGGCAAAGAAGCCAATAGTACGAAGCGAAGAGGTGGTGAAAGAGACGCAGCCTGGAGAATCCACGATTTGGAAGTGTGCCGGCTAAGCGTCACTCGCTGGTTGAACGCTAGATGCTTGGATTGCGGCTGAGGCCTGTGGCGAGACCTGAGAGCTCGATGAGGCTCCCTGCCCGTCGAAAAAGGGGGGCTGGATGAGCACAAGGGCGAGCGACAAAGAAAGGGAGGGAGTATAGGGCGGGGAAATTCGAGCGCTAGGCGATGGCCAGCCTAGCGACGATGAGAAAGATGATGGAGGAGAAGAAAATAACGTAGATTCATGAAAAACACTGATTTACAGCGCCCGACATCTATAGATTTCTATTTATAGATGATGACATAGATATAAAGAAAATTCGGAGGCGAGCTCCGCTCTCCCAGGCGTCCTCGCCCTACCGCACGAGACGCAGCTGTTGGAATCACAGCAGTCAGTGCTTTCATTTCGGCTGTTGACAAGGCGGCGACCAACATTACGACTCGGCAAAAGCAGAAACAAAGAGGCCCGTGGACCAGTCTTCGGCTCCTTGAAAAGCTTCTGCAGGAAGACTGTGTGTCGCCTTCAAACTTCTTGAGCTGCAGCCCTAGCTTTCCGGCAGTCTTTGTGAATGGACGAGGCTTCTTGCCTGAAAAGTGATCATCATCGACCTTTTTAGTGAGCAAGTGAGTCGGCAGCACCCAACAGGATGAGAACCGAGGTGAGACCGCTCGTATTTGCACACACTCGAAAGACGCATCGTTAAGCGGAATGGGACGTCGGAAGCTTCACAAGCGAAGAGTAGACCAACATCTTATCTTGACTGATACAAACAAATATAGGATTGCATAGCATACAGACAAGAGCATTCTCTTATTCTACCACACCTCATCTTCCGCTACGTGGTCCTCAAAACCACCCGCTCGAGCGCCAACTTCATCCCGGCATTATCCACAATGAGCGCCTGTCCATGATTATACCCCTTCATCACACGGATACAATCATCTCCCACCCCTGCATCCCTCAAATAAGCCACACTGGCGGGTACATCGACCAGCACGTCCCGTTCCCCGAATACAAACAGCAAATCCTCCGGTCTGTGGCTTGGCAACTCGTCAGCCCAGAGGATCATATCGAACCAAAGGAAGCGGCGGGCGATTGTATGGGCAACCCCCAGCTCTCGGCTGACAAAGTACCCGAGCAGGACTTCGATGCCGGTTGCCCAGCGGCGGTGAATGAAGCTGTAACAAACACTGCCTTCCCACAAGCAGAACGATACGGGGTCGACCAGGATGTTTCGTACAAAAAGCTCGGGCGCTGTGCGAAGGAGCCAGCCGAGAACCATTGTGCCGTTGCTATGGCTTAGCGTTGCACAGCGCGAGAAGTTGTGCCGCTTCGAAATTGAGATGAGTGAGGAAGCCTGTTCGTCCTTCGATGGGGGCTCGAGAAAATACCGGGAGAAGATGTTGGTGCTAATGTGGGGCTGTAGCAAGATCACCACTCCGTCTTGGTGCTTGGCTAGCTTGCGGAGCATAGCTATGTACTGCCCCAAGCCGATCCCAAGACCGTGAAGGAAGACAATGGGCAGACTCTCCTTCTCCCCTTTAATCTTACTCGGCTTATTGGGCTGTGCAGGCTTGACGAGGAAACTACACTTGCCAGAGTTTTCGAGCCTGAACCCCTTTGTTAGCATAAGCCATGCGATGGTGCCGAAGGACACACCGTTGGTGACAACGTAGTACCCGAAAGGTCTATGCATCGTCCTCACGGGGTCCAATGTAAGTCGAATCGCTTTCACCTTTGGGTTCAAGCCCTTCTTCATATCGGTCCAACCCAGGCGGAGCTTGACCATCTCCAGCCCGTCGTTGATCAGGTGCGCGTATTGAGGGTCAGCCAGAGCGTCCTTCAGCGAGCGAGCGGAAAAGGCCCATGCCAGCCACTCCCTCATGTTGTCCTCGTAGATGTCTTCGATGGGAGCAAAGAAGAACCAGCTTCTCAGCCTTTCGCGGCGAGCAGAGGCGTCGTCTGGGTCCACATGCTTGTCCTTGAAAGCACACAAACCCATTGGCTGCTGCTGCTTGGGCTTGTCATTACCTACGCCGTTGATGCGTTTGGTGAGCTTGGATTCGGGAGCAGGGCCGAGTCCAGCAGTGAGAGACTTTGTGAGAAGGATTTGGAGAGTGTCCATATCTACGTTGAGCGGAGGAGGGCGCGCAGCCGCCTTCTTGGTGAGGAACCACAAGTAGATGCTGAATGGCATTTCAATGAGCGCATAGATGTAACAGAATCTCGCCCAGAATCCATAGCCATGGGGGATGTCGATGGGATGGCCGGTCGAGTAGAAGCGGTATGCAAGAATGGCATAGCAGATAGGTGTAACGCTCCAGACTAGCGCTGCTGTAGTAAAGCCATAGATGAAACTGAGGCGGCGCTTGGGGTTGTGCCCCCTGTTGAAGCCCGAGACGGGATCTATCCTGTCCAACGGAACAAAATGCTGTTTATGAGTCGCCATGATGAGTCGTGTATTGTCAATGATGGTGGGGTGGAAGGCGACTGGACGCATGGACGCAAGGCCAGCTTTCATATCTGTTGACGAGGTGGGGCGCTTGAGCACAGCTGAGCGTTAATTTTGGACGTTGCGTCTCGGATGCAGTCGGAAATCGCCAACGTATGCAACTTGTGACTGTTTTGTGGGACGTAAGGCTGCACGTCACCTGCACGTCTGATTTTCAATTATTATTTTTCCGCTGGTGATGATCTCTCTTGAATTTTCTCCGAGATGCTTTCACGCGAAAGAAAAGTGGCTGTCCATGACTGACGCCTGCTCAGCCAAAATCAAAATGCCACGTTCAGATCTCGCACGCTGCCAGGATGCATCGCGAACCCCACAATCACAGAATCACGCTCGGGCCCTCCAGATACTGACTACGGCGATTGCACTCCTGATTGTGATTGTGCGGACATGATCTACAATTTGGTACCAACCATCTCGACCCGTTTTTGTTCGGAAAATTGCCTCATCCAGTGGTGACACGCACTGCAGTCAATTACGCACGTCCCAATCTCTGAATCTCTGTAGGGACTTTGTATGCAGCTTTCTCTCGTAGACAAGCTCTAGCTCCAAAAGTCATGATCACCACAGATCGATGTATCTCCTCTCCACTCGGGCTTCCTGATAAGCAAGCTAACAACAGACATTCGCGATTACCGACGTCATACAATCTGTGCTTTCCTACCCTTCGGCTGCTTGCTGATCTTGCCCCTCCTGGCCAAGGCCGATGCTAACCCTAAGGCAGCCGCGCGTTAAGTTGAAGCGATCGGTGTTTGCGGGCTACAACTAACTTAGCAAAAGGTGGAACATACCTCTACTAGCACTCACGACTGTTGATCGATTCATTGAGCACGACAAAGCACTATCGTTTTTTGTACACTAAAATTGTGGCCTCAGGATTCTGGCAAGACCACAAGCCGGCACGCACTTGGATCATGCTTGCTTGCCGGTACCCTTGTCTGCTGATTGCATCCTGCCATCACGGTTTGGCTGTATGCAATCACGAATGTAGCTGACGATCTTTGCGGAAGAACCTGTCACAGAAAAAGTCGCCGCAAAGGATGCACGCTGACGAATTGCAACCAACTGACAGCAACGGATGAAAGAGAGCCATCCGAGTCGGAACCCATCTAGCATCAACTCGGTAAAGACTGCCGCGGCGGTTCCCTCTGATGACAGCAGCAAAAAGGTGGTGCACGCAAATCAAATCAGCATGGGAGGCGAACTGCTGCTGTAATACAGTACTATTAACAGTATGATAAATATACTCACGACTGTACAGTATTTTAAAGTCATGAATGCGGTTTGTGCCAAGAAAATTGATCCAACTTTTTACTCACGACTGTATAAGTGAACTTAACTTAGCGCAAGGCCCGTTTCCATGGAGCCGAGCGTTACCGAACGGGCCGTCGCTTTGGCGGTTCTTATGCATGGAACCACATCATATGGCGCAGCAGCCCTTCCGAAGATCCAGTGGTTGCTCGCATGCATACCGTTCCGGTCAAGATCGCCAAACGTTTGGCAACAGGGCCTTGACCTCGTAGCTATGAGCAAACGGTAGCTAAGAGGCAAGAAAAGGTGCCCACAAACGTATTCCCGATTGGATTCGAACCGAGACGCCGACATAACGTTACTGCAACACTTTCACACACTACACTTACCTCATTCATGCTGTCGACCTAACCACTTCTTTGGCAATTCTCTTACTTCTCTTGCACACGGCTTTGACAGCAACACCGGGGGCCACCGTATTGCCCAGGCACGTTCACGTTCTCGAGGGTGCAACCTTGACGAGCATTGCATCGCAGAAGACTTGTCGCTCTGGTAATTATCGAACATTCATACAGCAATGTTGTTCACCAGGCTTGAATCGCATACAAGGCCTTGCCTTTTGACTAGAAAACTTCATCATGCTCACCATCCCACTCGCCTGTGTCCTAATTTTTAACCAGTCTTCTCTGCGGCCAACGATTCTAGGCAACATCACGTCTTTATTCGAAATTCTCTCGACCAACTCAACTATGCAGAACGCCACGCTTCACTTTTGCGAATCCAGTCTGTTCAACAGTACCAACTGTCCAGGTGCCTTTGAGCAGGGACCTCCTGGTGGCCGAAGCAGGTGCTATACGACCAGCCAAGTCGATGTCCCACAGATTGCGCTTAACTACTCGCAAACGAACAACGGCGGTCAAGGCATGTCGTGCACCGATCCGGTGAACAAATCGGCTGGTTCGAAGGTTCAACTTATACACGGCCTGGTGTTGATCACCTTGATCACTTGTCTCATGTCGGCGGCTTCTGCCTTGTCGGCCGTTGGTAGCTGCAAGAGCAGCCAGGACGAACTCATGGCTCCTGCTGCCCCATGTGATGGACAAGATTCAAACCTAGAACCTGCGCCGTAATGTGGGATCGATTTTTACAGCCACAAATCTTGTACCAACAAGATCAACTCGAACGAGCTCAACATCAATCCCAACCTTCCTTATGGATGTGGTGCTTGCTTAAATGAAGCTCTCACATGTTTTCCCCAGGGCACTGTTTACGTTAAAACCAACGATCATTTTTACGCATCTGACAAGCTCATTGTCATTGGTTCGGGTGAATGCGTCGACTGGGGACCTAACGATGTACCCGCCGAGATCACCCAGACGGCAAATTGCATTCAACTCCAAGCGTTGACTGAAGGAGCACAGTATCAGTGCTTCCTGAATAGTTGCACTTGCAAGGGCGCCAATGCCAGGCTAGCGCTCTCCGGTCGTACCTTGAAGAAGAAGCGAAATGCCACCTGCAAGTCTTTCCGACCTGAAGGTTACGGCCGTTCCACCTATTCGAGATTTACCAAAGTATCGGACGAGGTCAGTTGCAGGCAGTCGGCTTCGCCATGCACCATTTCTATCGCCGAAGGCAAACCTGCCACCTTCTCGAGCGAGTTTTCCCTCACAGGCGGAGGCACAGTGAAGGGAATCGACGTTTTCGGAGCTACCTTTGGAGGTACCTTTGGAGGTGGACACACGGAATCGTATTCAAGTACCATCTCTTACTCTACCTCGGTACCGGTAAGACAATGCGGGTACCTCCAAAGCCACAGTGGTGCCACCAAGTTCGACGGCACTTATACGGAATGTGACGATGGCGTGGACAAGGCGGGAACTACGCTCGTGGTGCGCGAAAATGACCTACAGTACGGATTGACTCTTGTGTCATGTTGATCAATGAGATGGCTCGCCATGTGGCCATCTTACGCAGATGTTCCTTGCGATATCCGCCTTACTTGGGTGCAACAGTGCCTTGTGTTTTGCAAGCGCTGATTCCCACAACAGGAAATTTGGACGCGGTTCGCAATAAAGAGCGCTGCTGGCCGCCTTCGTCTGCTTCCATTTGTCCGTCCAATAATCCCCGTATTTATTCCCCCATGCCTTGACCTGGTTCGTGCTCAGGCTAGCTCATATGGTTGATCGTCGTCCTGGCGATCCCCTCTGCTTTGTCCGTTGTGAACTGTAGAGAATAGATTGCAGTTGTTTGCCTTCGAACAATTTAATGTAGTCAGTGACATGCCCCTAGCGTGCGGACGAACGAGAACGAAGCCAGAGCAGCCCTTGCATATTCAGCCGTTGCGCATCACAGGAAGGCTCAGCCTCCTAGAGACGAATGTCGTGCTCGGGATAAAGGCTCTAGGCGAGAGGAGTGTTATGCGCAGAATGAATGCTCTCCACAGGACAAAGGCGAGACGCAAAATGCAAGTTAGACGTCTCACATGATAGGAGCCTTGCTGCACAGCATACGCTCAAGGATCAAGGCTTAGAGCGATTCGCGGAGTACCGCAAAGGGAAAATGCTTGTCGTTGCAGGTTTCGCTAACTTATACTGAGTTACATTGTGAGTGAGGATGAGCAAATCGGAGACGACTTTATAGAGATGCTCATTTGGTATCGTGTATGTGTAGCTTCAGGTTTCAGAAATACAAGCGATCCTTTCACCATTTTCTTCGCTTCAACAAGACACGAGACTGTCAAGAAATTATCACGGGGTTTTCACCCCTAATTGTTCTCAAGTATAACAGCTGCAAGATACCATTTACAGTCGTGAGTGCCGGCTATTCACGATTGAATTTCGCATTTAACGGTCGGCTAGAAATGGTTGCGCCGAGGAAAGGTTTCCCCCGCAATTTTGCGTCGGGCAAGCTGTGGGGTCCATGATCAACTAACAACAGTTCACAGCTTTCCAAGCTGCTTCATCTCCGTCCTAAAGCCTTCGCCTCTCTCCGGTTCTATCTAGCTCGAGCTTCTCTTCTTCTCAGCTTAACAACCACGCTACTTCTTTGTGCTTCGACTCGAAGGTACGTGTATGCAGCGAGCGACCATGTTGGCAAAGCACACATTCCGCCAGATCGCCTCGAGCGCTCTTGGTCGAGCCGGTAGAAATGGGGTCGCAACCGCAAGATCCTACCGGGCAGCTTCTCATTCATTCTTTCAGGAGCAACAAAGCGTGCTGCCGAACAATCTGGATCCGTCATCGGACGAGTTCCTGGCCAACAAGGCTTATATGGACGGTCTGGTGGAAACTCTCGATGCCGCACATGCAAGGCTAGCGCTTGGCGGTAGCGAAAAGGCGAGGGCACGACACGTCGCTCGCGGCAAAATGCTTCCTCGAGAACGTGTTGCTGCTCTTCTAGATCACGGATCACCCTTTGTCGAGCTTTCGCGCATGGCTGCTTACGAGATGTACGGCGATGACGAGATTCCTGGCGCGGGCGTGATCTCTGGAATCGGACGTGTTTCAGGCACCGAATGCATGATCGTCGCCAACGACCCCACCGTCAAAGGAGGAAGCTACTATCCAATCTCGGTCAAGAAACATCTTCGAGCACAGACGATTGCGCGAGAGAATCGACTTCCATGCGTCTACCTCAACGAGAGCGGCGGTGCTGCGTTGCCCCACCAGGCTGACGTGTTTCCAGACGAGAACCACTTCGGTCGCATTTTTTACAACATGGCTCAGATGTCGGCGCTGGGCATTCCACAGATCTCGGTGGTGCACGGCATCAGTGTAGCCGGAGGTGCCTATGTACCAGCGATGGCCGATGAGACCATCATTGTGCGCAACCAGGGCACCATCTTCCTCGCCGGACCTCCGCTGGTCAAGGCAGCTTTGGGAGAGGTCGTTGACGACGAGACGCTCGGAGGAGGCGAAATGCATTGTAGCGAATCAGGTGTCACGGATCACCTCGCTGTGAATGATGCCCATGCCATCACGCTAGCTCGAGAGGCCGTGGCCCACCTGGGTCTATGTGGACGCTCGAATGATGCACTTGGCGATGCCTCGTTTGATCAGCCCTTGTACAACGCTTCCGAGCTGCACGGCATCATTCCCGAAAATGCACGCAAGCCGTTCGACATTCGCGACATCATCTCACGCTTGGTGGATGGCTCCCGCTTCCACGAGTTCAAGAAGCTGTACGGCAATACCATTGTAACCGGCTTCGCCAAGATCGCGGGCCAAGACGTCGGTATCATTGGCAACAACGGGGTCTTGTTCGGAGAGTCGGCCAAAAAGGCGACCAGCTTCATCCATCTGTGCAACCAGCGACAGACGCCGCTCGTCTTCCTGGTCAATGTGACCGGCTACATGGTCGGCACCAAAGCCGAACGTTCAGGTATTGCCAAGGACGGTGCCAAGATGGTGCGAGCGGTAGCATGTGCCAATGTTCCCAAGTTCACTGTGATCGTGGGTGGCAGCTTTGGCGCAGGTAACTATGGCATGTGTGGCCGAGCCTACAGTCCTCGCTTCCTGTGGATGTGGCCGAATGCACGTGTGGGTGTGATGGGCGGAGAACAGCTGAGCCAGGTGATGGGTACGGTGAGTAGCGATAAGTCCAAGCAACAGGGCCTACGAGACAGGATCGAGAAGCAGACGCTGCCCGAATACGCCAGTGCGCGTCTTTGGGATGACGGCATCATCCGGCCTCAAGACACCCGCAGCGTCTTGGCGCTGGGACTCAGTGTGGCTAACACGGGCAGATGGAGGAGCGCGCAGCGTGGCGATGCCGGTGGCTCTCGACACCCTGCATGGGACGGCAATAACTATGGAGATGGCGTCTACCGGTAAGTACAACAGGTGCAACTTGTTTCCTGCGACGCCATTCACCCCTACAAAGATGCCTTTAACTGACCGAATGTCTGCTGTTCTCTTCTCCGTGACTGCCATCTGAACAGAATGTGAACGAAGCCCGTCTGCGGTGCCAACTCAGCTTGCAACGCATTTGCCGAGCACACAAAGTTCTTTGACATGCCTACTGCGGCTGCGTCTTGTCCAAATTTGGGCGCAATCCTCTGAGTAAGCATCAAGCGTGAAGGTGCAATCGTGAATGCTTGACTTGGCCATATTTCTGTCGATGCTATTGTCCAGACCATCATGAACAGTGTGCGCGTGTCACAACATTGAGGAGCGGTCAACGTAGCGAGAGCGGCAACCAGAACTTGTGAATTTGCGAATCACGAATCACGAATCGTGAGTACGCGATATTCTGACGTGTGATCGTGTCTACGATGTCACATTAACACACAGAATTCACGATTCGTGATTTAAGACCGTGGCCCACAGCGTCACCCGTCACGCGCGGCTCTTTTACGCGTCGCGCCAGCAAAAGCGACAGATGAAAGAGCAACTCGTAACTTGACGTTGTTTCAGAGGCAACGCGTGGAATACTCTCGAGATCCCTTTGGACCCTTTGATTGTAACAACCACAAGTCCTCCTTGGCCTGATCACCTCTTGCCTACTCCCACAGTGAATGCTTCGAGAGGCACCGCTCTCATACCTCGCCAAGATGAACGAGCCGGGTTTGCTGAATACCACTGGCCTTCTCGAGCTGGACAGACCCGCCAACGGCTCCAACTTATCCCAGGCAAAGGCTGATGAGCTCTTTGCCAGTCCGGTCGATCCCTTTCGTGAACGAGATCTTAACCTTTTCAGTCCTTCAGGCTCTCAGAGCGAAGCCCAGAAAGCTCTCAATGCGTGGTGCTCGCACGGATCGACTAAGCTGGACAATCAGACAGACACACGGAACCTAGAACGAGGCGAAAGCATGGACTTCGACGCCGAAATCGACCTCGACCAGCTCCTCGATCAGGAGATGGCGCTGAAACAAGAAATTCATAAACACACATCGCATTCTGGGACTGGCTGCGCAGAAGGATCACAGATGGATGTCGACTATGACGAGCTGGAAGCCTTCCTCCTCGCGGAAGAGGAACACGCATCGTCTCGACCGACTGCACGTGATCAAGTTCACGGCCTACAACATCCCCCCTCGCCACCTCCCGACATCGTCTCGTCTCGGGCCTCTTCGCCCATGACCGATCTTCTAGAAAGCAATGGTCTGTTAGGTGGCTCTTCCTTGCCGCCCTTACAGCAGACTGTGACTCCATCCCCAAAGTCTACAGGCTTGACACTCGAGACCTTCCCAACTTCAGCCCAGCCGTCTTCGAGGGCCATCGAGGCACTCTCGTCGCTGTCCACGGAGGACGAAGAGCCATCGTCTGTGCTTGCTGCGCGCGATGTGCAAGTGGGACCGTCTCGACTTGGCGCCCGCCTCCAACCACAGGGCATTCCCAAGTACATTCCGGCTGGTTTCATGAATGCTGCCACGATGGATGGTACCCTGGTCCGCTTTGAGCGACGCAAACGCATGAAAGGCTGGAAGCCGCCGGCTATCATGTCCGATGTAGACGCCTCGCAACTTCTAGATCGACCCATTCACCAGCTGCTTGATGCTGTAGAAGCCTTGAAGGCGCTCGAAGTGGTCGAACGCGACGAGGCGCATGCACAGCAGGCCAGAGAATCGGCGAATCATACCGCAATGCACAACTCGAAGGCTGCCTTGCAAATGTGGGTGGATAAGCATCGACCAGCCAAATTCACAGAGCTCCTCGGAGATGAACGCGTACATCGCGAGGTGCTTGGTTGGCTCAAGGAATGGGACGAGTGCGTGTTCAAGCGAAAGAATCATCGCAAGGAGCGACATCGTCAATACATTCAATCCAAGTATGGCTTCAGCGACAATGGCTTCGGTGACAAGGGCAGCGAGCATTCTTGGAAGGATCCCTACGGCCGACCAAAGGAGCGCATCATGATGATTTCGGGACCTCCTGGCTTAGGAAAGACGACGCTTGCCCACGTCATCGGCGCTCATGCAGGCTACAATGTCTACGAGTTGAATGCCAGCGACGCACGCTCGGCGGGTGCGGTCGAGGATGTGATCAAAATGGCACTCGAGTCAGGCAGTCTCAAGGATCCAAGACCGACGTTGGTGGTGATCGACGAAATCGACGGCGCTACAGGAGGTGGAGGTGGAGCATCGGGCGAATCGCATGGCTTCATACGCGCATTGGTGCGATTGGTCGAAATGGGCAAGGGAGCTGGACCCAAGGTGGCTGGCTTGGGTGCGCGTGGCAAGAAGCAACAACGCAAGGGCTTTAAGCCGCTGCTGCGGCCCATCATTTGCATCTGCAATGATCTCTACGCTCCGTCGTTGCGACCGTTGCGACCGATATCGAAGTTGATCCGGTTCCATAAACCGCCGACAAACCTTGTGGTGAAACGCCTGCGCGAAGTTTGCGAGGCGGAAGCGCTCTCTGTGGAAGCTCGTGGACTGTCTCTACTTGCCGAGCTGACCAACGGCGACATTCGCTCTTGCCTGAACGCGTTGGAGTTTGCAAAGACCAAAAACATTGCTCTCACAGAAGCAGCGGTGAAGAGCGCGTCGGTTGGCATCAAGGATACCGGAGGTCACGTTCACAAAGCATGGGAGGTGCTTTTCCGCCGCCAGAATCGCAAGCAGGCCGCAGCTTCGAGCATGAAACGAGCCAATGCCAAGGCGGCAGATGCAGATGCGTCGCCTTGGAACTCGTCACGCAAAGCGTCGGCGAGTGAGCTGACTGGTGACGGCAAAGCACCAAAGGATTTCAACCTGATCGATACGCCTCAGGAGAACGTCAAACGCATCGTTCACGAGGTGACGAGCTGTAACGAGTACGAAAAGCTCGCTCAGGGTTGTTTCGAGCACTACCCTACGCTTCGGGCTGCCGATGGCGGTTGGAAACGGTATCGGCAGGTGCACGACTGGTTGCACTTTGGACAAAGCATCACGTCGCGTGCCTGGTCGCAGGGCAACTTTGAGCTTCTCGGCTTCATGCCATGGTCGTTCGTCTGCTGGCATCTACTGTTTGCACACGTCGGAAACGCGCTGCCCGAGTATCCAAAGGCGGACTATGAGAACCACCTCAAGACGTCTGCGTTTAACGAGATCGCATCGCAGATTGTCAGCGTGCTTCCTGCCAACGTCCGGTCGCAGTTCAACCGACAATCGGTTGTCACCGAGCTGGGGCCGTCGCTGATGCGAATCCTCACGCCAGATCTACGGCCGATCAACAACCAGCTATCGCGAACCGAGGACAAGCAATCGTTTGCTTCGCTCGTGTCCATCATGACTTGGCTCAACGTCCGATTTGTCCAGGACAAGATTTCCGAAGATGAGGCTTCGGTTACGGGGCAGACGGCAGGGCAGTTGGTGTACAAGCTGGATCCGCCGCTCGACGTGTTTACGCAATTCGAGGGCAAGCGTTCAAAAGAGATTGGGCCGTCGCGCTTCGCTGTGCGTCAGCTGGTGGCGAGGGAGATGGAGCGTCAAATGCTGCGTAGGAATGCGGGCGTCGAAGCGCGCAATGACGATGCTGGATCGACGTCCAAGTCGGCCACGGCAATCTATCGATGCAAGGGTGACAAGGTGGATGCTGCACGAGACGCACTCGAGACCAAGAAGGAAAAGAGCGCCGTTGATTTTTTTGGTCGTCCGATTGTGCCAAAGAGCGCGTCTCTGCGCGTAGGCATGTCAACGGAGCCTATCGTCCAGTGCATGGGCGGTCAGAAGCGCAAGGTGTCAGACGATATTTCTTGTGGCGCATCTGAGCTGACTCCGACAACGACGCTGGCAGCGGGCGACGTGAATGCCGCGAATCACGACGCCACAGCGCCAGCAGCCGTGGATTTGGTCCGAGATGACAAGATCAAGGTGTTCTACCGCTATCACGAGGGCTTTTCCAACGCAGTGCGAAGACCCGTCAAGATCTCGTCGCTTCTCTGATGCCTTGCTGTAAGAGTCCCGAGCTGGTTCGGCAATGCATTTTCAGTTGTACACGATGGGACTTGGTCTCAGTTCAACTCTCAATACCATGTGTGATCACTCATGACTGAGACAATCGTGAATCACGCTTGCGAGCTGCGCTGTTTATGAGAACATTCACGATGGGTGATTGATTCTATCTCTGTTCGGCATGCGAGAACGAAAATGAGAATGTTGCAACCAGAAATGCAAATCAGATGTGTAATGAATGCATCGGTGCAACCGATGACGCCCTATTAGTGTTGTACGGGATATGAAGAGCTACCAGGATTATTTGTCTTTGTCACGACCAAAAGTGAGTCCGTAGCCAATGACTCGATCGCCGGATTCAAGGCAAGGCCAACTGTGGCCCTTTTGCTGCTTGGTGAGGACGAGATCGACCTTGAACTTGGTAATGTTGAACGACGAGTCGGCAGGAACGATGGGAGCAAAAGGCTTGAGTAGTTTTCGGAAGCGACGTGGTCGAGACGAAGCGTTTGTTGGGGGCATGGAGAGCGAAAAGACGACGGCATCTTGTTTGAACTCGATCGAGCTGTTGGCAGCATCTACCGCCTTTGCATAGACAGAGAGACGTATGTCGTTGGGAGTTTCGTAATGGTCCATCCTGCAATCAACCCTCTCTTCGTCGTCTGTAGCATCGAGAGCAGCAGGTTTAGCTGCACCGACGAAGAGATGGCCGAATTTCGAGGTGGTGCATGGCTGGATCTGCAAAAAGTCATTGAAGTCGAGTACTCTTCGTTTGCAACACGACCAGCCTTTGGAGCCTTCGTGAAAGATGGGTGAGCCCTTGTGATGCTTGCACGATTCGCTGGATCGATCACGGACACCACCATCATGCTTGTACCCACAGCCTGCGCGCTTGCAGACGACTCCAGGCGAAAGCGTGGCATCTGCATCTGCGGGATCCTGCTCCTCGACAGCTTGATCTTGGGCGTGTGGCTGGTTGGTGGGCGAGGATGTAGATTGAGCGGCGGTTGCGTTCTGCGCTGCAAGCAGAGACATGCCGGAAAGAGGTTGGAGAATATCAGCTGTGTTATCCGCCTTTGCAGACATTTCTTTGGCGTTGGCACGCTTGGACTCTGCTTGAACATCGGCGGCAGCTGGTAGCGGGTCGGCGTCGTCGACGACAGCTCCGTTTTTTATGGTGGGTAAAGCTTGCTTTTCGGTGGAATGGGCATTCGTAGTGCTGCAGCCGGGGATAGCTAGGAACTGATCAAACTCCATGACGGGTTTGTTGGTGTCCTTGCAGCAGGACCATGATTTCAGCCCTTCATGGAAGACAGGTGCTCCAGGATGGTAGCTGCAGGATGCTGCAGCTGACGAGGTGGTTGCTGGGTCGAATTCAATCCCGCAACCGCGGCGTGTGCAAAGGACCATGACGCGATAGGGAGAAGGACAACAAACGGACGAGATTGGAAAGCTCCAAACAGCAGGGAAGCAAGTGATACGCAGAGAAGCCGATGGGAATGATGTCGGACGAGTTGTTGCTGGCTTTGGAATGTGCAACGGAGGTCGGGCATTTCTTGCTCGCTAAAGCCGCGTTCGGCTGCTCGGCATTCTAGATGGATTCGAAAATGGTGGAAGCCTCTCGATTCCTGTGATCGCCGATGCGAAGCAAAGAAGCGCCAATCGAGATCTGATCGCGTGAGTTCAAGAAGCCACAACCCAAAGTTAAAATAAATAATCATATACGTTAAGTTAACTATACTGTAATTTACGAGTAGGTTAGGCGCCAGTGTGGCTCGAGCTGAAGCGGGCGAGCGTCCGTGGCGTGCGTGCGTCGGAGTTGGAGTCGGAGTCGGAGATTACCATGAGAATCTCGATGGCGAGCGATGGTCGGTTTTCGAAAAGAAGAGATGGAATCTGCAAGGCAGGGATTGGCGACTTGGTTGTGTTGACCAAGATAGGAGCCAGGATGGCAAGAAGGGTTGCTAAGACAGGCTCCCGAGGATCCAAGCTAGGATCAAGCATGGAGAGCATGTCTCGGTTGGGATAGGTGCAACCCACTCGCTGACATTCTGTGATTCGCACAAGCTTACCCCGGTGCCGCTGCTCGAGTGCAGATAGTAGAGCATGAACGGGGAGATGTACTCAAGACAGCAGCGCTGTTCAGTGCGGTATGCACAACCTGTCTTTAGCCTGCAAACGAGCCGTGAGTCAAGGCCAAGTGACACGTTGACCTTGGCAATTCGAGAATCGTGAATGGCGTGGAAGCGGTGCGAGAAAAGGGGTCGGTGTGGCGCGCGGACAGAAGGTGGCTTGCGTTGTTGAACAGGATAACTTTGTCGACACAATCGTGAATCACGAATTGCACTTTGAGGAGCTGCTGAAAACACGGCACATATTTTCGATAAAGTGATAGAGGAAGCATGATGACATTTGTGATTCTGGCTGGCACCACACAGAGCTTTGACTCTTGGCTTTTGGCTGTGATTGGCCGAGAGCTGCTGCTGCGTGTTTTGAGAAATTGCATTCTATCAAGGTCTTTCGATGGCGAGTGACGTCGAGAACTGAAAGGTATCGTTGACGAACCGCCGTCTGTAAAGATGACTTTGGGTCGAAAAGGGAGCAGCATACGACGAGATGTGTGGACCAAGTCTGCAAGGCAAAGTTGTAGTGCAGCGCGTGGCGTGCACGGTGGGAGCAGGACGGGTTGTAATCACAAGTCACGAGGTCGCAACTCGTGATTACAACTCGCGCGCCTTCGTGCTTGTGATGAGGGCGCGATCAAATCATGAATCGAGAATATTGTGGATCAATCACGAATGTTATTCAGAAAATCCTAACGAATTTCCAGCTTTATTTTGATATGTGATTCGTGGTTGCGGTTCTGAGTGGCGTGTGTGGATGCATCTGCCGAGACCAACACCTGCAAAGATCTGCGGTCGCGTGTGCGGCGCGCGTCCCAGCACTTGAACCGCAGACTGTCAGATTCAGGAGCCTAAGCTGCTGCTGATAGCTAGTGCAAGATCCTGTGAAATGAAATTCACGATTGGTGTAGAGGGTACGTTAGCGTCGATGGCGGGCTTTCTCAATCGACAGCCTTGGTCGTGGCTTGTACATAAAACCGACCCATTGGAGAGGAGTGGGGCTGTTCTCACTTTGTCACACTGCACGTTTTGACAGAGACGAGAGACAGTTGTGAGGTACGGACTGAGCGCTCGAGCGTTGTTGGTCTTAGGGCCGCCCTGTTGGTCTGCTCTGCGATTCGTGGCTGTGAGTGTGATTGTGGCTCTCGTGTCTGTGCCCCTGAAACGCTTTCCAATTCCCTTTCACGCAGCTCGCATTGGGCTTGCAGAACCGATTCACGCTTGGATCTGTTCTTGTTGTATTCGTGATTCACGATGAAATTATAATAAGTTAATGGTGCTTATTCGGTGTGGCTGTTGTTTTTCTTGTTTCTGCTTGAACGTGATGATTCGTGACTCACGAGAGTCACGAGTTGCAAGACGACCGACCACGCGCCACCAGAAGTCACAGTCGTGAGTGTGCGTTTTCTCTTTATTATAATATTATTTAAGCACAGCGTTGTCCTCCTAACTTACTGTATTGTTAATGATATTTTCTTTTTCTTTCTCGCTGAATGTGAATCGCAATCACGAATGCCGCTTGGTGTTTGCACGTTGGGATTCACGATTCTGTTCACCAAAGTCAAACACGAAAAGGTAACAAGTAACTCGTCACTTTATCACAGAACGAGTCACGAGTGATACGAAACGATGCGGTGTGATCCTTGTTCTTCCTCGGCATTTTCGCTTTTCAGACCCTGAACGTCCCGCTTGACGCTTGCATGGCCAAAGCCGTGAGTGTGAGTGTGTGCACCCACGCGCACCACCAAACCTGAATCGTGAATCACGAATGTGAATCAATCGTGAATCGGTCCATTCGTGATTTGCGTTCTGAGCCAGCTTGGTTTGGCCCGTCCTTCTGCACTTGTCTCAATCCGCGTTGGTCCCCTCGTCATCGTCCTAGCTTGACCTTCTACTGTCCTCTCCAACGAAACAAACCGCCACAATCCTGCCAACGTCAACGTCGGAGCAGCTTCAGTTTTCTCTTTTACCCGTCCATACACGCTTGTTTGGGCTCGTCATTGTGCCTCACCTCACCATACACCACCACATATGCTATCCGCTTCCGCTCCTTGATACAACCATCTGTCTTCACCTCCGATGCTAACCAGCTCAATCCCCTCCCCCTCCAATTCTCGTTGATAGCTGGCGGCGCTCCATAGCGTCTCTTTCGACGTCATGATCTCAGCAACTGGCCGTCCTGGCTTCCGACCGCGTCCTCCCTGTCAGTCTCGATCTTCTCACCCCTCGCCAAACACCACCACTAACGTCAGTACCAAGCATGACACCGTCCCGCCATCTCCGCGCTCACCTCTCTCCGATCTCAGCAACCATTCTTGTACCAACGCCACTCACGCGACCACCTCTCGCGATATGCACGAATCAGCCTCCGACTTTGCCCATGCTACCACCACCTCCCAACGCGAACCCAACCTCTTGTATGATGCGCAAACGCTTACGCCATCCTCGAGCGTCGAAGACCTCGATCATGCGCGCCTAGGACGCCTCGAGCGACACGAGCTCGAGCAGCTCTTGATCGAAGCCAGTCGCAAGATGCGAGAAAGGGAGGCCAAGCTCGTCGTCGCCGCCAACATCGGCAAAGCTCTACTCGAGAAGAACCTTTCCCTGCGAAGTGGCATCGAGACCAGCATCGCCTCCAGCTCTAGCCTCTTCGGCCTCTCGGATATCGAGGCCATGATCTCCGACTTGGCAGATCCTACGCTTCCGGATCCCATGCTCGCTTTCCATGGCCCCACCAATGACACTCCATCCCCTCCGCTGAGACCCATCTACTCTCCTCCCACCACCGATGTCGATGTCCACTCCCAAGCTCACCGCTCTCCATCCAGAGCCGCGTCAGACACCACTCCAACAGCTCATCCCGTATCTCTCCCTGACTTCCAACCCGACTACTTCAGCAGACCCGCCAACGATACAACCTCCCCGCCCGCTGCGTCTACATTTTCCATCCAATCTTCCATCGTTTTTGGCGACAGAGCCATGTGGGTCCCCAGTGACGCTGGCCTCATCGCCTCACAGCCTTGCTCCCCCAGCGCATCCATCTCGAGCTTTGCCTCTCATGCCCTCCTCTCATCTCAGGCATCTGCATCACGCAACACCTCCAACAGAGGTTCGGCAACAAGTCGTCACAGATCACGCCCTTCGCTTTTGCAGCTGCAGGCTCTCGAAGCACAGAAGCAGCTTGCCTCCCTCGGCGAACAGAACGATGTGCTCCATCAGCAGATCTCCGACCTTCAACGCGAAGCCGAGTGTGCGCGCTTCGAAGGAAGCAAGAAGCTCAGCCGACTCAACAAGGAGCTTCGCGGCCTCAAGGCTGAACTAGAGGCCGCTACCCAGCGCAACCTCGAATTAGAAACCAATCATTCTGCCTCGCGATCATCTCCCGGAGCCAGGTCAGCCATGCGAAGACTCGTGCTTCACGATCGTCAAGTTGCACCGCCGCCACAGACCTTTCCAACGCCCGCTCACCACCAATCCTCCTTGCTACCCCTTGCGCCTCCTTCAACTTCTACTTCAACCTCACCAGAGCAACCCGATCCCAAACCGGACCGCTCCGGTCTCATACCTTCCACATCCAACCTCGAGGACATGGTGCGCTGCGCAAACACCACAGCCGGTGAAAGTGCCCTTCTGGCTCAACTCCTTGCCAAGGTCAAGGAACTCGAAGAGACTAACACCGCCATGGCCAGAGCCGAGGAAGAATTTGGCAGTAGGATGGGCCGCGCAATGCAGGAAGACGAGCGGCTCCGCGACGCATTCAATACAGTCGGTCAAGATCTCGCCGTCGAATCCGCTGCCCTCGAATCCTGGTCAAGTCCCGACAAGGTGCAAAAGGATTCCAACGTTTCCCTGCTCACACCAGCCCATTCGGTACGCAGTCTGACCTCACTTGCCTCCGCACATACCTCCAGCCCCTTGTCTTCCTTGTCACCCAGCCAAAAGCGCAGAGCTCCGGGTAATCGCCATGTCATCGAACATCGCAAGACCGTCCGCATGGCCTTGCGTCGAGCAAAGAAGGAGCTCGCTGCCAATATTTGGGGCCTCGACACTGATCCAGCCCCTGTCTCTTCAGACATGTCGCGTTCTTCCACCGAGAAATCCCTTGGCACCTACTCCATCGATCTCAGCGCAAATAGCAGCGTCTCTTCATCGCCACGAACCAGGGGCCTCAACAGAAAGTTTTCGTCCACTTCCATGGCACTTGGCCTTTCAGCTAGGCCTCGGATCCGCATCACCCCTTCCATTGAAGATCTTGGTCAACGAAGGAAAATGCACCAA
The DNA here is from genome assembly GCF_000328475.2 of Mycosarcoma maydis. Taxonomy (NCBI): domain Eukaryota; kingdom Fungi; phylum Basidiomycota; class Ustilaginomycetes; order Ustilaginales; genus Mycosarcoma; species Mycosarcoma maydis. The sequence continues at coordinate 29,214 of NC_026484.1, forward strand.
GAGGTCATCGCTGGGCCAGAGGAAGCATCCACATCTCAACCCGGAGATTGGCAGGACCTAACCACTCCGACGCTGGCCAATTTCCCTCAATTCGCCTCATTGAGCCCTACAGATGCCATGAAAGCCTCCCCTGCTCACTTGCAGGTCGGGATCCGACCCGGCCGAACAAGTCAGAACAGCCCTCGCCGAGAGTTTGACAGAAGCGCCGAAGAGCCCCTTTCCGAGGCTGAGCCAAGGTCGTCGCTATCGCCTTCCTCGCAAACATCCTTCAATCCCACAGCACGTGTTCGCAGATCCCGAACCAGGTCCTCTTCATTCAGCTCAAACTTTTATTTCCCGCGCGCGTCCAGCTCCGTTGAGCAGAGTCCCGACCCATTCATGAGCCCTGCTGCGGCTCTGAATCGACCAGGCTTGCATCGCAATCCCTCCTCCGGCTCGTCTCATCGTGGCAGAACCTTGGGGAGCGAGCTTGGCAGCATCTTTGGTGGCGACGACCGCAAGCACGATTTTGACGACGATCTTCCGCAACGCCGTCGACTTGCCACTACGATGCTTGCAGATGCAGCCAACTCTTCCAAGGTACAGTCCCTCGTGCTGCACCGCACTGAAAGCACCACAGCATTAGAGCTGCGCTCAAAACTTGGCGACGTTGTCGAATCTGATCGTCCCACGGCCAACGTTGGTCGGCTAGTCCCGCAGAGTGATGACGAGCAACAAGACGATCTAGAATACGTCTTGACTCAGTCGGTCTGCGATCAAGTCGAAGATGTCTTTCTCGAGGATTCTCCGCTCCGCCCGCGTGACGCTGCGCTGCTCGCTCGCGTCGAGGCTGAGGAAAGCGGAATGTGGCTGGCCGATCAGCCCATCATCGAAACTGGTGGTTTGCAAGACCAAGACGAGCCTCGAAGCGCCCAGTTTGACCTCATCAATGCTGTCATCCGACATCAAGCAGTCGCCTGGGCAGATGATGATGATTATGGTCGCACTATCAGCCAGCGCGAGGCTGTCAAGCTCGGTCTGTTGGCACCAAACCCATCGTCCCGAGAAAACCGCAACATTCGACTCCTCAAGGGCAAGTCCAAGCACGCTGCCTCCGACCCTGGCATTATGCAAGCTCAACAGGCGACTGGCGCCAGGAAGGCGTCATTTCGACTCGAAATTGAATCTTGCGAGCAACTCGAGCGCCGTCTTCGCATCGAGTCGCTGCTCCGCCGACGAAGGCAAGAGCTGCTGCGGGAGCGCGGGTTTCTCAATGAATGGGAGACTGAAGCCGACGTACACAAGCAAGAAGCGGAGTTTGTTGCCACATATGCGCCGAGTCCTCAGCGGCTGCAAGAGAGGAGGCTCAAAGCGTTGTCCCCAGGAAAGTCGGATATGTGGTCTACCTCACCACAAAGGGCTTCTCTCTCAAATCGTGATTCACGTCTATCCACACAGGAGTGGGTGCGAGATCTAGCATCCGTCTCACCGTCAAGGCAAACCGCCGACGGCGACCGAGACGACCATCATGACGATGAAGAGAACTCGATGAGCCTGGACTGTGTACGTCCTGAAGACACCGAGTTCGAAATGCTCGACTGTCCATCTTGGAAGAAGCAAGGCGGACGCGGCACCGACTACTTTCCCACCTCATTTCGCGCGCGCTACCGTCCCGCCATGGTCAAGCAGAGAGTTGCCCACGTGTCGCAGGTGACCTATGGATGGGTCGAGGAGTGGGTGCAGTTCGCTTTTGTCGTCTTCCTCGCCTTTATGGTCATGGTCGAGCAAGGTCCGAATCGCAACAACCGACGTGAGATGCAAGCGTCAAAGGCACAACAATACCTGCTGAAAAAAGCAGAGTGAGCGATCCACTCATGTATCCGATTAATGAACCGCACAGAGATATCTTCAGGCAATCACCGATGTTCCCATATGCTCTCGCATCTCGAATGCATTATGATGCATACATCCAGATAACACCACCTATGAAGGTCACTATATTCAGCAGCGTCGTTGCTTACGCATCAGGTGTCTTCTCAATGTACTGTTCGCTTCTGAGCCTAGTCCTGGCGTCAGTCGTGCTGCATGGTCCTTTGCTTCAATCACGAATACTAGCTGTTTGAGAAATCCTAGTGAAGCGGCTTCTGACTGATTTCGCGCCTTTAGATGGCAGTGAGCAAACCACATGCTTCTGGCACTGTCGACGGCTCACGATTTGTCACAATATGCGATACCAGCCCACCAGCCGTATCCGAGAAAAACGACGATGAAGTTTAATGGGGCCTTTGCCGTTCATTTCTGACCATGTAGTCCAACTGCGAT
>NC_026484.1:31614-129209 GCF_000328475.2 Mycosarcoma maydis
ACAAGTGATAGCAAGAAAGAGCTTAGACCTCCCACTTCGAGTCACGAGTGGGTGGGACTCAACGCTTTCCCGTCAATCACATTCGCCTGTCGATGCTTAGGCAGTCAATCCTACATAAGAACCGAACCCATCACATACTCATGTGGGTAGTATGAGCATGTAGTTCAACTTGTGCCGGGTACCACTGCCCTGTTAGGCAAGCTTTTTTCCTCAGAAGCTGCCTATCTGCCTTTGCGTAGAGAGTAGGGAAGAAAGTATAAAAGTTGACAAGTTGGGGCTTTACGACCTCGTCCAGGAAGTGCATATCTTGCATCGACTCTTCCAAGCCAAGCGAGGAGTCGGCCTTCATTCTAACACCAGCATCGAGGCAAAATCAAGCACAATGTGGCTCCGACCTATCTCGACCATTCTGATCGGATTCGCTATCCTCGTCACCCTGGTCAGCGCTGATCCGCCCAAAGCCGCGGTAGCATTTGTTGATGTCAAGTTCGACGACAAGGCGGCTGTTTGGTCGCTTCTGCTGGATCACAGGTACAGCAAGGTCATTGCAGTCACTACCGGAGTAAACGATCATGGTCGCGCAGCCTTCGAGCTGGACGGGTACCTAAATCGACAAAATGCCATGGCCAACATCCAATTTGACAAGAACAAGCTGCAGATTCTCCAAGGCTCCAACCCCCTGGGCAAAGCGGCCCCTCATGAAGCATGGTGGGATGGTCTTGCGAGACTCCGCATTGCGGCGGCTGACAGATCCTCTTTAAGACGATCTCTACATGGATATCACGTGAGCGTGTTCCAGATCGCACCCACCGCTCCCGAACAAGTTGAAGCGGTGCTCCGTGCAGCTGACCCAGGCTCGATCGACTCGTACATGCTCTTGCACGGATATAACAGTCGACAAGCATCGATGGAGGCGCAGACTAGCTTTCTGCGCCGCTTGCGAACGTGGGTTCAGGCCAACAATCCCGAAGCCGAAGTGTTCTTCACCTCGTCCATGGACACTTATGCCGAGAAAAATGGAGGCAAGCAGCCATACAGTGCGATCCAGCACATGTTCCCGCGACATGATCTTGATCAAGCGATGCAAGACCCGTTCTGGTCGTCGCAGCTGCTCCGGGCGCATAAGCAGAGAGATCTGAACATCGCACCTTTCCCGGTTCAGGACAAGGAGCAGCTCGACTCGATCATCTATTATGCCAGAACCAATCCGGAACACCCCAACAGTCAGCTCTGGCGCGCTGCGATCCGGGATTACATCTGGACGGCTCTCGCGAACAATCCCGGCAAGGAAAAGGACAATTTGGTGTTGACCAGGCTGCTCCATACGCATCTTCCTGAATTTACAGGCGATGCGACGCTCGAGCTAGCGGATGCGGCCCATATTGCCGCTTTCCATCGATACCAAGCTGGTGGTAGTGGTATGCAAGCTGAGCCCATTGAGTTCTCTGCACATGCTCCTGCTGAGGGTGAAAAGGTGAGGTTCTTTCCAGCCACGTCGGAGCTACACGGCTACCTTCTCCGAGGAGCGAATCGAGACCAGGATTTGGCGTACATCAAGTATTTGGCAGGAGTTCATTTCTAGTCTTTCAACTCGTTCTTGACTGATAGCATACAGTGTATTTACAATCGTGAATCTTAGACGGTGTTATACATGCGCTATTCGCAGTTTGACGCTCGAGAAAGCACCGCCGAATGGTAGGCCACCTGGATGACACTTCAGGCGCGAAAGAAGAAAGGTCCGCGTGACTCACAGATTGGCACATCCCAAACAACGGCTCCAGTGAGTTGAATCAACGGTCGTGGGCAACTATCTCCTCGATCAGCCAGGTCGTATGCCAAGGATTCGCCGGGATTGCAACCAAGGTTGCAGCGCTTGATCACAGACTGCTGGCCGTCAAGCGCGCGGGGTTAGGAGGCGCCATCGTAATGCCACGCGATAGTTCCTTCAACAGTTTCTCAGGTTTGCTGGCGCTGTCCCGGCTACGGGAGCCGTTCGTATCAGCAGCGAGGTCAGCACGACATCCGTTTCACGGCCAGCTTCTACGCATGCACCATCAATGACACCACCCACTGCCGGACCAAAGCTTTCGCCGAATTACATGTACATGGTGAGCACGCTTGTCGATCTTTGCGAGGAGTGTGGCAAGAGCATCGCCAAACAACGATCGAATCGTGAATCAAATCAAGCTCACAGCTGAACCCGATCATTCACGATTCACGATTCACGATATTCTGATTTTACCCATGTGACCTGCCGCATAACACGGAATGGGCTTGAAAATTTATCCAGATTCGAAGAGACTGAACTACAACTGTGTCGAGAGCATTCGTGATTGACTCTAAGGGAAGAAGGTAGAAGAGGATGACGATTGGAAATCGAAGCGTGAAGCTCTTCCGCTCAGGGTGAAATCTGAGAAAATCGGGGGAATTAAGCCGCCATTTTTCTGGGCTGACTGAGCGAGTAAAAAAGCTTCCTCTGCCTCGTGCCTGTTGGCCGATGCAACAGTCACAAAGAGAGAGAGCTACGAGCCCCGAAGCACGAAGCACGAAGCACGAAAGCAAGACCCTTCTTGAGTTTCTTTCCCAGTCATCCCAGTCATACCCAACAACCCTGCCGAGATTGGTTTGCGTCTGTCTACCACCATCTCACAAATGATCTGTCGCAACCTTGTTCCACGCTTCAGCCTCTTCTTCTCTCGGCCTATTCTGTAACCTTGCCCTTTCGTCTTCCACCGTGACCCACCCGTCAACACTTCCATGTCCGAGCCCCATCATACTCGGGCACATTGACACCTCGACCAAGCTTCCGGAAGTTCGGCCTGCTACATACATCGTCACTTCGCCGGCTACGTTGTCTATCTTGCCCTCTTCTGTGAAGGGCAGGCTGTCTCCATCTGTACGCCGACACAGACATGCAGCCAAAACCTAGCGCACCCCAGCCGGGCCCATCTACCCAGTATGGACCCTCCGAAACTGCAAGTACGACCAGCTCAGTCTCGCCTCGCGCACGCTCACCTTTTCGCACCGATACTCCCGATCGAGGGTTTGGCAATGACAACGGCTCTGTTCCCCTGTCCGTCTCGAAAGCTGCTGCTGCTGGTGCCAATTCAGGTCCTAGTCGCCCTGCCACCGCAGCACTCGCCGCAAAAATCGCTGCCTCACGCCCGCATGGCACCGTTGCAGATGCCGTTGCAGCTTCGTTGGGTAGCAAGCGAGAACGTAGAAGAAAACGCATCCATTACAGCTGCGCAGAATGTCATCGTCGCAAGCACAAGTGTGATCGTCAGACTCCCTGTCAGCCTTGCATAGACCGTGGTCTAGGCGACAGCTGCCGACCTTTCGAAGATGGTGACCAGTTTGGCGACATGCGTGATCGAGTGCAACGACTCGAAGACATTGTCGAGGGTCTTGCCATCGCCCATGCCGAGCTTGCCAAGGAACTCAAGGACTCTCGCGGTCAGATGGCTGCCTTTGTCGAAATGGTCTCGAGCGACGAGGAGCAAGACGCCGATACCAACGACCCCGCCGCCACCTCACGCCCGAAACCCAAAAAACGCAGAAGGATCATTCGTCCCAGCACCGCCCGTGGTATCGAACGAGAGGAACTCTTCAACTCGGAGGCGCAGGCCATCGCTGCCTCCAAAGGCGAAGTCGTGGACTCGACCATCTCCAAGGCAAACGTGCCACGCTACGATCTCGGTGGCAACCCGCTCGAAGGCGGCCTTGCTCGTGATGGCGACAGCTGGTTTGGCGCGCTGGCACTACCCTCGGTCAGCCGTGGTGTCATCGAGACCGAGATTAATGGCGAACGTCTCGAGCTTGGTGCCAACTTCCCTCGTTTTCCGGCTTCGGTCAAACTACATCGTCTCATCCACGAGGGTGGTGCTCCCGAAAACATCCTCAGCGATCTTATGAACTCTCTTCCTTCCAGAGCCGATACCGACCGTCTTCTCGACATCTACTTCCGCGACATCAATCACACTCGACTGCCCATCCACGAAGGTACTTTCCGCCAGTCCTACGACGAGCTGATGGAGTTCAGATGGGGCAATGCAAAGGAGGAGCGAGGCGATGACGGCGCAAGGCATGTTCCCTTCTTGGCATTCCTCTTTGCCATCCTGGCCACCGCCATGCGCTCGCTTCCAGAAGCGTTTGGAAGTGATTCCGAGGCCAAAAAGGGAGCAGTTCGTCTGTACCATGCTTGCCGACGCACCATCAACATTGCCTCAACCATCCGTGTCGACCACATTGACCTCGTACTCGCCCATCTCTTTGCGGCTCGCTTCTTGATATGCCAGCGCCAGAGCGCTGAGAGTTGGTCGTTGCTCGGCAACGCCATTCGCGCCGCACAGGCCATCGGTCTTCACAGAGATGGCAGCAAGCTTGGCCTCGACGCCATCACCACCGAACGCAGGCGTCGACTTTGGGCTATCATTTTCTACATGGACAAGACGACCAGCATTCTCCTCGGTCGTCCCCAAGCCATCCAGGATATCCACTGTGATACGCTTCCGCCTTCCGACATTGACATCGACACCATGCCAAGGTCGGCTCGGCCCTACGTGCCACGTACCAGGCCGCGTCCGAATACCCCGCCTGGTGTTTTCCTCTTTGTCGCCATTCGTCATGAGCTTACACGCCTCACAGGCAAAATTGTCGAGCATTTCCAAAACCTTGCCAGTCCGCGTCGGTATGCGGATGTCGTTGCGCTCGATGAGGAGCTCGAAAAGTTTCGAAAGGACATTCCAGACATCTACCGCGTCGACAAGGCAACCAACGGTACTGGTCCCGATACCAACAAGGAATTCGACACCGTCTGCCCCTGGTTGCCGCTCCATCGATACCTTCTCAACATTGAGTATCACTACGTTCGCATCGCCCTACACAGGCCGTACGTGCTGCGCAATTCGGAAAAGTATTCACATTCGCGCACAGCAGCGTTCGAAAGTGCCAAAGCGGATCGTAGGGTGCGTCAGGAATATCGAAAGGACGTCAAGTGGGAGCCCGAGCGTGCACGCAAGGTTCACATGGGCGGTCTCTATCGCCTCTTCAATGCCACCATGATGATCGGTATTGCTCTTCTTCTCGACCCCAATGGACCTGAGGCGCCCGACTTTTTGTCGTATCTCGACGAGTTCATCGAGCTGCACAAGCATCGCGAAGGCGATGCGGACCAGTGCAGCAAGCGTGAAGTCAAGATCATCGAGCTCTTCAGGGCCAAAGCGCGCGATCCGACGTGGTGCGCTACGTCTGCAACCGGCGCCAGCAAGAAAGTGCCTGGTGTCGAAGCATCCTCCAAGGGCAAAGGTGGAAAGCCAAATGGTGGCGCCTCGAAACGCAGCAAGGATGCGGCTGGAAAGCGCGAGAGCAGCAATGAGGGCACAGCTGGTGTCGGTACCGCCGCCTTCAGCTCAGCCATGCTGCTTGGTGGCTCCAAGCCCAGCGGCTCACAGCTGGCACGTGCTAATTCGGTCAACACGACCGAGAGCATCACGCCTCCGCCATTTGCTGGACTCTTTGGCGCCAATCCAGGCGCTCCTACTCCTGGTCTCGCACTCGGTGCGGTTTCAACAGGCACAACAAGCGACGCAACCACCGATCTTGCCCAGAGCATCTTTGATCAGCTCGGAGGATACGAGCCCAGCTTTGGCATGCTCAATCCGACTCCCAATGACGCACTTAACTTTAATTCTGGCTCGGGTCTAGGCTTTGGTCCGAGCCATACATCCAACAGCATGGGTTTCGACTCGGCGGCCGGGTTCGATATCACGAGCTACTTCAACACGCCTCCTGCTGGCTCGTCGGATCCCTCGCCGAACGTGACCACCAATGCAGCCACGTCCTCTGCCCCGGCGAGCTCGGGTCTGGCGCGCAGTACCACCAACTCTGTTCACACGGCCGGCACAAGTTCGTCCGAGCCTAGCGGGTTGGCAAGCTACCAGCCGAGCGCACACCCTCATCTACGCGCGCTCAATACTCCAGGCGGTTTCAACAGCTTCGCTGGAGCCTCGGATGGTAGCGTTCGCAGGACAGCCGATGCATTGGGTATCAACGGCATCGCACCTATGGGTGGTGGTACTGCTTCGGGCGATTGGGGCCTGCTACCATGGGGAGGGCTCATCGAAGCCATTGCGCAGAGTTCGCATGGCATCGACCATCAGCAGCAGCAGCAGCAGCAGAACGGGAGCAATGGCACGCCGGGATCACATGCAGAGATGAAGACAGAGACGCCCGAAGAACCGGAGAAGATTTGATCAAGGTATACGTCTTGTCAGATAGCACAGTTGCGAACCAAAAGCGACGGCGGCAGCAGCGTTGATTGTGATGCATTGGCAGCGCGTGTGAGGATGTGTTGACTGGGGTGCGGACAGGAGGGCGACGGAAGCATCTAGAGCGAGATGCTAGCACCGTGGTTGAGAGCGACGAACGACTTGGACGGCTGGTTGAGTGAGTGGGGTGTGCGGGGGATCGTGTGCTGGGATCTGGCAAAGTGAATTGCGTGCTGATGGCAGGCCCACTTGAGCTGGCCGAGCGTCTTGAGCACTTCGTCCGGACCGCAGATGAATGTGCCCCAGTGAATCGCCAGCGCCACGGGGTTTTGCGAAGCGTCTGACATTTTATCGAATACACTGACGGCGTCCCAGGGAGGCATGTGATTGGCTGCAGTCAAGCCGCACGAGATGCGCGGGATCGGCGAGATCGAGTCTGGAAGCCGCATGTACGAGCGCACGAACGAGATGGTCGCGCCTACCGAGATCGGGAGCATCACAAAGTCCGGTCTGCCGAGCCGTGCGACGATTTCTTCGAACGCCGGACAGCCGGGGTAAGCATTTGGTTCATTTCGTTCGTCGTTGACTTGCAGACGCATACCGCCCTGGTACGTCCGAGTGCGTGTTGGCCTGCATGCCGAGCCTGGCAGCGTGGCATCGTCGCTGATCGAGCTAACCTCGCCTGTGTGCGTGGTGTCGGTCGCCACATCTGGCTCGCAAGACTGTGGCGGCGCAGGTGGGAACGACGGTCCGTGAAACTGACACCCCGTATCACCACCGAAGTAGATCTTTGTCGGTGCTCCAGCGTCCGACCTCCCCGGATGCTCCAGGAACCACGACGACCACAACGCGCAGTTGGTATCCACACCATATCGACCCGAACCGTGCTGCGCTGGCGTGCAAACCACTCGCAGCACCCTATCCTCGTCACCGCGCTGTCTCAACAGCACCTCGTCCCACCAATCCAGCTCGGTCACCCTCTCTGGCGGGATGGCTAGATTCGAAGTGGTCGTGGCGTTCATCACGCCCGAACCCGCCGATGTCCAAGACCAAGAAGTCGAAGATGTAGCTGTGCGCTCCAAGTCTGCCTCGCTGCTGCTGGCATTGGCACCGATGAACCACTCTTTGTTTCCCAGAGGTACGACGAACCGAATCCGATCTTGGTTGGCAGCCCATAGCTGACGGATCGTTTCGTAATCGAGGTGGTCATAATGATTGTGTGAGATGACAACAAGATCGACAGGTGGCAGGCTCGAAATAGCGCATGGAGCAGCATACGATCTGATCGGGCCAGCCACCTGGGTAGGAGAGCAGCGCTGCGAGAAGATCGGATCGAAGAGTACGCGGACAGGCTGGCCTTGCGAACTAAGAGGCGGCAGCTGAACGAGCACACCGGCGTGACCGAGCCAGGTCGCCTTGAGTTTTGCATCCGAGTCAAAGTCGAACGATGGAGATTCAACGGTCAGCAGCTGCTTGGATGCCATCTTGATCTTCTGCTGCCTTGTGTACGGTGCGGCCGATGATATGCTTTGGGGAGTGGTGCCTCGGTCTGCATGCGCACCTTCTCGACTCAGCGAGGCATCTTCCAGGTCTGGCGTTCCTGGCCGACTGTCCGTGTACGGATCTGACAAGACGCTGGCATCACCGTTTGTTCCAGCGTTGGCGCTCGTGCCAAGGTCTGCGTCTTGCATTGCATATTCTATGGCTGGATCACGATCCTCGCCCCATTCCAGCCCTTGCCACACTTCGGTCACGCTGGGTTTGTGCCAGCTCGGCCACGGATTGCGGAAGCCAGTGCGTACAACCTTGCTAGAATCTACCAGGGCTATCGAGTTGGGCAAGCAGGCAGCGTTGGAAGAATAGTCATCGTCGAGAGCTTGCGTGCTCTGGGTGGAGTCCGGTCTCTGCTCCTCACGCCAGGTGGCTGGTTGAGGATTCCAGTGTGGGATGTAGGACGAGAGGGTGGTGCCCGGTGTAGGCGCGAGCACATGGTGGCTAGGCGGAAGACCATCTGAGGTGACGTTGAGCTTGACTTGTGCCGTCAGTGGCTGACTAGATTTCGGCGCGTCCATCTATGCGTTCTCTAGCGAGTGTGGTGGTGTGGTGGTGGGAAGGTGAGCCATGCGCCGGTTCGGAGTGAGCCTTGGTTGACGGATCAAGTGGAGGTCGAACCGGCTTTCACAGTCCACAATCCACAATCCACAATTCACGATTCACAATTCACGATTCACGATTCACGATTCACGATTTCACGCACCTGGCACGCTCCTGACGGATTCATGATTCCTCAGCCGTGCCTCGTGCCTGCGGCTGTATGTTTTAGGGTGTGCAATGTGAGAGTTGCAAAGCGCACTGACCCTCGTGCCTTGCATTTACGATTTATTTCTGGCGTCTTTTTTGCGACGCAGTTTTCGTGAATTTCCGAGCTGTCAAAAAAGTGCAGCAGCAGTCAGCTTCATTCATGTGATTCCTCATACTCTCCTTCGTCCGTATCCTCCTTGTTCGTTCATGCTCACGACACCAGTACAGATGGACGAGGCACAGTTCGACTCAATACATGGAGGCATTACTGCCAATTCGAATGAACAATCAGCGGATCATCATGTACCCTTGGATCACCTCCGTTCGCTCTACTATCGGCCGGCGCTAGGATCCGGCATGCTCGTACCTTCGTCTGACGTGCCACTGGCTTGTTCTTCGAGACCTGCGACCGGGCAAGCAAGCAACACGCCGAGTTTAGCCATCTCAGCGAACTGGAAGCAACATACTCGGGCCGACAGCGACCCAACACGAGTTGCAAGATCGGCGGCATCTACGTTCTGGTCGCACAATGTACCCCATGCACACCCCGAGTCGCATGTCAGCATTCTCTCTCAGGCACAAGATGAGGGTGCCTCAGCATCTCGAGCATCCACACCGCAGTTACAGCAACGGCAGCGGCAGCTGAGCTATATCCATGCCGCTCCGGGATCAAGCATGTCGACATTTCAACCCGGCATGCGTCGCATAGAAGCTTCCGGCGTGCTGCACTCCCCGAACCCGCTAGCATCGTTATCATCGCACGGCTACCTGCCAACACGCGTCCTGCCAGTGGAAGAGAAGAAGAGGATTCTGATCACTGGAGGAGCAGGCTTTGTCGGCTCGCATCTGGTTGATCGTCTGATGCTGCAGGGTCACGAAGTGCTTGTCTGTGACAACTTCTATACGGGCCAGAAGAGCAACGTCTCACACTGGGTGGGGCACCCCAACTTCGAGCTGATTCGTCACGACGTGGTCGAGCCGCTCGTGATCGAGGTGGACCAGATCTACCATCTCGCCTGCCCCGCTAGTCCGATCTCGTACCAAGCCAACCAAATCAAGACGATCAAAACCAACTTTTTGGGGACGCTCAACTCGCTTGGTCTGGCCAAACGCACCAAGGCGCGCTTCCTGCTTGCCAGTACCTCGGAAGTGTACGGGGATCCGGACGTTCATCCTCAGCCCGAGACGTACAACGGCAATGTCAACCCGGTGGGTCCGAGGGCGTGCTACGACGAGGGTAAGCGCGTAGCTGAGACGCTCACGTACGGATACTACTATCAAGACGGAGTGGACGTACGTGTTGCACGCATCTTCAACACGTATGGACCTCGAATGCATCCACACGACGGCAGAGTGGTGAGCAATTTGATCCAGCAAGCGTTGCGCGGGGAGCCGCTGACCGTGTTTGGAGATGGTTCGCAGACGCGCAGCTTCATGTTCATTCACGATCTCATTGATGGTCTGATTTCGTTGATGAACGTCGAGCGGTTGGCGCCTCCACCGCACCAGCCGCACCAGCAACTAAGACACGCACCCTTTTCAGCTGCGCTGAAACAAGCCGATATTATGACCGAAGCGAACGACACCATAATCCCATCCACCTCGGCTGTCTCTATCCCTGCTGCTACAAGTGCCGCTGCTGCTGCAGTAGGCCCTTCAACCACCACGAACAACGCAAACGAAGCATACTTGGATCGCGAGGCGCATCGTCTGGACGTACACTCGCCGGTCAACCTCGGCAATCCTGCTGAATTTACCATAATGCAACTTGTGCGGCTGGTGCAAAAGAGTGTTGCCAAAGTCAAGGCGCAAGACGTCGAGGCTTGTGCGTCGGCGGATGGCGGTACGCTGCTATACCAGCCGCCATCCGAGATACGTTTTTTTGCCATGCCAAAGGACGATCCGAAGCAACGAAGACCCGACATCACGCGTGCCACGAGCCTGCTCGATTGGACTCCGCGCTGGAAGTTGCACGACGGACTCGACGAGATGACTCGATGGTATTGGGAGCGCATCAAGGAAGGCTCGCTATGAATTTCAGACACTCCCGTACACAGACAATAGACACACGCAACAGAGGCAATCACGAATGCATGCATCTCGATTAGGTACGACCACAGACACAAAAGCGTGTTGTTTGATTAGTAACCTGTTGGGCCTTGGATATCGTACCTCTTGCCTCGGACAGCCCAGAGACCCCAATTAGCCTTGACAGCGACTCTGGGATCGAAATCAGCCACAGCCCACTGTTGAGAAGCAAACACATTTTCACCGGGGGTGATGAGCCAGTCGAATTCGCCACGAACCCCGTCGACACTCTCAAAGGCGAGCACGTCGCGCTCGACGTCGGCGGGTGAGAAGCCGGTAGCGATCAGAGCACAGCGTGTCGAGAGGATCTGTCCGATGGCACGTGCCCATTCGCGCTGTGCCTGCACTACGGGTGCTGTGGTAAGCGCGGTGAACGTGTGGCCGTCGGGTGAAGTAAGCACGGGAGCGGGCTCTTCGGATGGAATGTCACCGCCTTGAGGTGACGAGGTGGCATCGATCGTGTAAGCAGCAGCTGCAACGGGTTTGACTGATGCGGCACTGGAAGCCGTCGAGTCACCATCGAGGCGTATCTGCTGCTCGGCGATTTGCGCCTTTGCGAGCTCGACGGCGTCGTCAGCAGCCTTTTGCGCCGATGCCTCGGTCGATTCGGCAGCTTCAGCTCCAACAGCATGGTAGGTGCTCTTGGCGCGTGCAAAGTGCGCCTCGTGATCGCGATCTTCTTGTCGGGCTTTGTCGGCCTCGTCGACAGCAAGCTGCGAAGGGAAACCGAAACCAGGACTGAAAGCGAAAAACACATCGGTGTAGGCGTCGAATGGCTCGAGCTGAGTGTGAACGTCTTGGTAATTGGACTGGATGGTGGTGATGGTGAGGCCTTCTGAAACGACGACGGTGCGAGAGGGTACGCCGTAGTTGGACTTGCGGATGCGTCCCTTGTGCATCGAGATAGCACCTGAACCTGGGCCTGCACGGTGTTGCTGTAATGAGAGCTGCTTGTCGGTAGGGATGTGTGCTTCAGGGCCAATGAGGAATAGATGGAGGGGCACGTTGGGGAACATGTAGGTCAGCTGATCCCAGACCGCCGGTGGCAGTGTTGACTCGGCTCTTGCACCAACGACAAAGATGCGCATCTTGTCAAGCATTGGCTTGTCGCCCTGTTTCGGATGAAGCGTCTGTCGAAGGGCGATCATGCTACGCAGTCCCTCGTGCGTCAGTCTGCGCGACTTTTTGGTGTAGGGACTGTTCTCGTGAATCACGGCGGCCATGGTGGTGGGGAAAGTGAGAAGCTTGCTGACGTGTCGTCGGCTGCGATCTGACTCGATCGAGTTAAAGTTTCGCGTGTAGAAGAAGACGTCCCAGTTGGACATGTTGATCGTCTCTTCGAATCCTTGCGGGCCGGGCAGCTTGAACTCGGACATTTCACGGCCGCTGCGAAGGTCGTGCTCGTCCTCGTTGGCTTCGCGCAAACGTGCCACGTACTTGCCATGCTCGGTGTCTTGAGCCCATTCCTTTTCGCTATAGTGCGTTGGCCAGCCACAGTCGGGGCATTCAAAGTTGACGAGACGACGCACTTTGTACTTGGACATGCTGACTGGACATGGCGCTAGCGATCGGATGCGTTCGCCACGTGCACGAATCGATGCGATGGGCGATTTCGAGAAAGGGTGGAAAAGGTTGTCCTGTGCCAGCACTGGCTTCTTGGCAGTGCGAGGTGGCAGCGCAAATGCATCCTTCTTCTTGTCCTTTTTGCCGCCGCCAAAGAGAGAGAAGCCAAAGAGGGTTCGGTGCTGACCAAGCTGAGACGCTGGTGTACAGGCTAGGGTGTGACTTGAGCTCAACAGTTGTGCAGAGATGCGCCGAGCGGGAGCAGCCGAGCGGGACATGCCACTGACATGCGAGAGTGAGCGCGATGCCGCCCTCATGGTTACAAGATACCTTCTTTCTAATGACCAGGGAGAGTGGCTAGGTTTGACAAGCAAGACGCTGAGACGGGAGCTGGTCGAAGTGGATGCCTGAGCCCGCCTCGCTCGCCTTGGCTCTCAAAGCTGGCAGATGACTGAAAAAAAAGGCGAGGAGAGGTGGAGATTTTCTCGGAAGCAGCCGCTCGTGCGTCTAAACTCCCGACTCAGTCATTCAAATCGGCTTGAGTGCCGATTAGTTGGAGTGATTCACGATTTTCGTGATTCCTTTCCCGATTCACGAATCACTCAATCACGCCAAGCAAAATCGTGAATAATGTTTGTTAAAGTCGAGCAAGCTCGATTATGAATCTGAATCACGATGAGAGTCACGAGTCACGAGTGAGTATAAGGCACGAGGCGTGAAGCTAACTAACGAAACCTCACCTCGCAAGCACCAAGCGTGAAGTTGTGAGAGACGCAGAAGCGAACGGGCCACAAAGTCGAATGCTGCCAAGACGGATTCATACATTCGTGACCGAGTCAACGTGGCAAGTAAATCCCACAAGACCCTGCTAGACTTTGTCGTTATCTTCCACACGGCTCGCATCCCACCCCCTCCCCCCAACTTCCGTCTCGGTCCATTCATCTGCAAGCAACGCTTGCATTCGACGACGCCAATCGTCAATGCCCGCAATGGATCATGGTGTGGTGCAAAAATGGCTCCGCAGCGTGCTCGGCGCCTATACGGATCCCGACCGCGTCTTTGCCGATGTCGATCGTGCCTTGATTGCTGTCTCGTCCCTTTCACCAAAGACGGAGGTATTCACTTTCAACGATGGCCGAACGCAGCTTCTGATCAGCTTGGATGGTACGATACCGGTCGAGTTTCGCAACACTACCTACAACATTCCCGTTGCCTATTGGATTCCGCGAGACTATCCACGCGAACCACCGATGGCGTTCGTAGCACCGACTCCTGACATGGCCATTCGTAAAGGTCCCAATGTTGACCCAAGTGGAGAAATCGGCGGCGACTACCTCAGCCGATGGCGCAGCAAGCCGGAAGCTTGCAACTTGCTCGACTTGATTCACGACTGCCAGCACATGTTTGGTCGTGAACCTCCGGTCTATGCCAAGCCAAAACCTACGCCGGTGTACGCTACTACCGCTTCCTCTTCGCGCTTTTCCGCGAACCAGCAGCTACGCTCGCATCCTCCAACGCCGCAGCGCCAAGCGAGTACGTCGAGCAACTTTGCAGCACAGCGTCCTGGACCTCACCCGCCACAGTCAGCATCTCCAAAGTCCCCACATCTAGCAGCAGCTCCTTCTTTTCACAGTGCAGCTATGCACGATCCGCACCAGAAGCCGCCACCACCAGCGCCTGGCACACCCGCCAGCTCTCAGGATGCCTTTGCCCCACACCGTCCTCCTAAGCCGTCTTGTTCTCTCGGTGCGGAGGCGGTCTATGCTCCCAGATCTCGCCCTCACAGTTTCGCGGCATCTGCAGATCAGCATGGTTGGTCACAGCCTGCAGCCGAACTACACTCACCTCACCACTCCGGCACAGCACGCTTTGCGGCTGACCAAACCTACAGACGTTCATCGGGAGTAGGTTTGGCGCCGACGGGCTTGGACGATCCTTCTCATCACGGTGCGCCCAGTCCAGCAGAGCATGCACCTCAGTCGCCCCAGTCTCTGTCACAAAGGGCACCATGGCAGTATAGCAGCGCGGACCGTCTGCAGGGCGTACAACTGGCGCATCACGGTTCACAACCATATCTGCCGCATCATCCACAAGAAACACAGCAGCGCCAACAGCATCAACAGCATCAACAGCGTTCTCACACATACCCCCACACATCATTGGAATCGCATCCAGGACCTCAGTCACTTTACAATGATAGTAAAGCTCCAGCGCCGCAACATATGCAGCCAAACGGAACGGTGATTCAGCCCGCGTACGTATCGGGTACGCCGCAGTCGCAGTCGCAGTCGCAGTCGCAACCGCCGCCTCTACCTGGCGCGCATCCTTACCAACCACGTCCGAGTCCAGCAGCTGGCAGCGTGTGCGACAGTGCGAATGGATACCATGGCTCAGCGCAGGTGGCTGTTGCGCCGAAATCCAAAGGCGTCAACTTGTTGGATGACGAAGAAGATGCTGCCGGTGCGGACGCGGGTACAACAGGAGCAGAACGATTGATGAGCAACACCTCAGGCGTTGCTCCTCCACCACGACCTATCAATCCGGAATTGCTTGCACTTCACGATCGTGTATTCAGCAAGATTGATTCGAGACTCAACGCGCTCGCATCGACGTTGGGCGCTTCGAATGCGCGACTTGAAGTGCTCTCGTCCGACTTGGACCGCGGGCTGCCGGCAATCCAAGACGAAATGTCTCGCCTAAAGGCGGTGCGTGATGTATGCAAGACCACCGGCGACCGGTTGGACGCATCGGTAGCCGAAATCACCGAGTCGCTTCGTACCTTGAACGCGAGGGAAGAGCCAGATGCGGATAGCATGGTATTGGCCACCAGCATCGTTGGTAATCAGCTCGTCGATCTGGTCGCAGAGGATAACGCTATCGAGGATACCCTGTATCATTTGGGTAGAGCGTTGAATGCTGAGAGATTGGATCTCGAGAGGTTTCTCAAGCAGACCAGATTGCTGGCCAGGGAGCAGTTTATGAAGCGCGCCTTGGCCATGAAAATCAGTGAGGCGATGGGATGGGCGTACTGACATATACGATAGTGGCGGTTTCCGTCGCGTACACTGTCAATCGAGTCGGGTGTAACTTTCGCTATGCGCTCTTGTGTGTGTAGTGGGTGAGACCATGGCTAACTGAGCAGACGCTATGCAAAGCACGTCGTGAGTGCGTTCTCGTGCAAACTTTCTGACTGCGAAGCACATGCACCATGTTGGAGAGCGTGCGATTTTGCGGTCTGGGGATCACAGACCACAATCGTGAATTGACAAGTAACTTACCGTGTTACAGTCACGACTGACGAATTCACAGACTGTGAATGGAAGAAAAGTGACAGACACGAGAGTGTTGGTGTGGAGGCAGAGTCGTGAGTTGCTCGCGAGCTGGGTTCATGTTGGGTTGGGATCCGATTGGATTTTCTGACTGAGCTTCACGCAACCACGAATCAATCACGAATCACGAACTGCAGGAGTTGCTCAGATTGACCATCACACGTCACACGTCCGCACGACAGCTGTGAGAAGCATACCAACTCACTTGTACTGGTGGCGAGACGAACGGCTCAAGGTATCGTACGTGTATGGAAGGATGAGTGGACTCAAGCGTAAACGGGGGGATGCGATACGTGGGTGCAGGGATGGTGGTAATGCTGATTCTGATCGTGGCATCACGGACACGGACGCGGGGGCATTGCTGGAGCGAACGCTGGCTGAGCTGCGCAGCTCGACCAAGCGCATCGAGACGCTTGTGCACACTGTCCGCACCACTACACCGAGGTCGCCACTGATGGCGTTGCGTGCACCAGTTCAGCCCACGCATGCGTCTGGCGCTCCACCGCGTCTGCTCGCGCAATGTTCGTGTTCGTGTTCATGCTCGGAGCTGCAAGCGCAGCTCGCCGCATTGCGCGAACAAGTCGCACAGCATACGCGAGACCGGCAGGCGTGGAAGGCATTCAAGGCTTGGTGGCTCGACTCGTTGGCCAAACGTCAACGACGCGCTTCGCGCGCAAAAATGTCCAAGCGCACACCTACCGAGCACGCCAACATGCGCCAGAGTGCATTGCACAGCATGGTAGCAAAGTTGGACGAACAGACAAAACGCATCTGGCTGGATGCTGGTATCGTGTCGCGAGAACAAGTCGGCGAGGTTGACCAAGACAGCAGCGTAAACGAGGCAGGTCAAGACGACCGACAAGTCCAAGCAAGCAACGTACAGCGCGCGACGAACGAGGTGATATCTGCACACGTATCGCATCAGCAGAGCGACTGCAATGCGAACGGTACCAACCACCAGCAGCGCAACCACCAGCAGCGTCCATGCCATCCCGAGACACCCAACTCTGCCTCTGATACCGCCTGTCAACCTACCGGTGCTGTCCACCGTCAGCATCCACGACATCTCGCTCAGGCTGGCGCTACATCTCGCACATGCCTTGATCATCACCGCACTGCTGGCGCACACATCGACTCGACGCCGATCCGAAACCGCGTTGCGCGTCCAACACTCATCGCCTCGTCCTGTCCCGACTGCTCGCTCTTCTACACGCATCTCAACCAACTCAACCCTCCCACTACCCAGCCTCAACGCCAAGGCGACACATCGTGCATCGCTTCTAGTCGGCATCGATCCACCTTGCCACGCGCAACCACCCCGGACGGCTACTGGAATATCGCCTTCCCCGATACCCAGCAGGTCCAACACATCAACGCGCTCGCCCAAACTCGTCGTCCTCCACCACGCCGCAGCTCACCTCACCACCTCCATTCGTGATTCCCTTTCAAGTTTGGCGCTCAATCACACCTCGACACTCTATCACATACGCAATTCACTCATCGTACTCACGACTGCATGACTCGTGACTGTGCAGCTAAGCCACGCCTACAAAAATCCACTCTCCTGTAACAACCTCGCAATCTTCTCGTCCTCTCGCTCGCGCGGCTCGAGCAGCAGACTCTGCTCGTACAAGTCATCGGCAGACCTTGCATCTACCAGATTTGCCTCAATGTACTTTTCAAGTGCCGGGACGACGGCAAGGTTGTACGGGGTAGATTGATGGATCGTAATCTCCCTGATCACCTCGGCTGTCTTCTGTCGCTTGCCAAAGTTGATCAGCTGGTCGTTCTCCTTGAGTCGATCCCGGTTGCCATCCTCGATGAAGGTGAGGTCACCAAGGTATCGCCCCAAAAACGGTACACACGGCGGTTTGAGCTTGTGGATCATCTCGCGGTAGTTGGCCCAATTGCGTGACGCCGACATGAGCTGCTCCAGCGATTCAAACACCAGCACGTACTTCTGCGAGACAGCGTCCCACGTTCGTCGTAGCCGATGGATCGGCGCTGTGGACAGCGCAGAGACGATGGCCCACATGCCCGAGAAGTTGTTGAGTGCACGACACCGATCGGCAATGCTGATAAAGTGCTTGATAAGCGCCGCGCGCTTCTTCAGATCCTCCTGCTGCAAGATCGTCTCGGCCACCCACGCCGAGATGCGGTTGTGCGTGGTGATGCTGTCCATGATGCCCTTGGCATGCACGTCATTGCCCGGCTTGGTCCACTTGAGCCCCAAGCACTCGGCAGGCTTGACCTTGTTGTACAATCTCGACTCGAGCAGCGTCAGCTGCCTGGCCATCTCCAGCGCGTCGATCTCGAGGAACTTGAGCTTCTTGAGATTCTTGGGCAAGATGGGCGCAGGCGCAGAGTTCGGCAGTACCATCTTGCGGATCATCTGCTCGCCCTCGCCCTGCCTCCTTTCCACCAACCTCTGCAGATGCTGCGAAGGCGCCTTCATCGCCGGCGCTTCGCCCATCTCCTCGACCGCAAAGCGTCGAACCTGGTCCAGGTACGGCTCATCCTCGCCCTCGTAAAAGTGCATCTCGAGCCAACTCTTGAGTACGTTGAATACCCGAAGTCGGATCGGAATTTGCTTCTTCTCGGTCCAAAGCGCCAGCTCGTCCTCGCTGAGCCCTTCCGGCGGCAGGATGCGGAATCGCTGCGCCAATAGATCCAGCAGCGTCTGCGTCGTCGTAAACGAGCGGTACGTCATCAGGAACGTGTTGTTGAACGATGCGTCAAACGAATTGTGCATCGTCAGACGCGCCAACAACGCCTCGAGTGTAGCCCCCTTGACCGAGCCGTCCTGAGCAATCACAATGTCATCGCCCATGTAGTCGGGCTCGAGGAACCACGGCACCTCATCCTCCTTGCGTCGGGACATACTCGATGGCGCTGTAATGCCGGTGCCAGCGCTGTGTTCGCTATCGTGCGTCGTGGTCTGCGTCAGAGGTGCGTCGTCGCCCAGCGTACCTCGACGACTGACGATCCGCCCTGAAGTGTCTGTGAACGACTGCAGTGAACGCACCGAGCCGCCCGTGGTAACAGAAGTGGATCGCTGGCGATGGTTGTTGGAAGCTTGCATCGGTCCCAGTCGGCCGGCAGCCAAGCTTGGGACAGGCGAGTTGGACGTCGACACAGAGGTCGCACGGCTGCCGGACCTGGCCCTTGGTCCATTGGGGACAGCGATGCCAGGGCCCAAGTACATGAATTCGGCCTCTTCCTCTGGCTCGTCATCGTTGGCCTTATGGTAGCGGGCCATCTCGTCGAGCTCTTCGTGAAGACCATTGCTGGTGGTGTTGACCCTGCGTGAAAAGACGCCCGTGGAAGGCAGAATGATGCCATCTTCAGAGCCGTTCGGCGAAGCGCGAACACCGAGAAAAGGCGAGGCGTCGCGTAGCTGCTCTTCGCCCACCTTGGCGATCTCTTGAAGCGTCTTGACCACCGCTGCAGACAGCTTGGCCAGCTTAACTGTCTGCTTTTGCACGACCGGGGCCGAGCTGCCGTACTCCTGTACAGCTAGGAAGAGGGAGCCTGAGGCGTCATACGCGATCTGTTTAAGGACCACAAAGCGACGCATTAGGTCGCGCGCCTTGACCGCATTCGCAGCATTGCGCTCGTTGATGGACGAGGATTTGGCCTCCTTGGCATGAGGGCCATCGACGTCGAGGCCTGAGGCTAGATCGATGCTCTCGATCATAGCTTCAAGGGCGCCATATTGGGACAGCACCGACAAGGCAGAGGTAGCCACGCTGCTGCCTGGCTGAGCCTCGAGCCGGATGAGCGCTTGTTGTAGCTGCTGAATCATCTGCTGATCCAATCGCTTTTCAGGGATGCGTCGCAACGTTAGCAAACCGCGCACCACCGCCGATTCCACATCTCTGCGCTGATCAAAGGGATTGCTTCGCGCGCCCTTGCCCTCCGCTTTCATCAGAGCGGTCTCGCACTTGGAAGGAAGCACGAAACCGTTGCCTAGCCAACCTGCGGCCATTCCGCTGCCGTAGGATGTTGAGCCAACACCGTTGAGGCCCAAGTCGCTCTCTAGGCTGCCCTCTACCCTGCGCAACCACCCACGGCTGTAAGGTGCCCCAAGGGCGGTGCTTCGCGAGCGTTCGGCTTCCGTGCCGAGACTCTGAAGCGTTCGCGCGAGCTCGAGTGCGTCTTCGCGCAATCGTTGTCTGCATTGGTAGAGCTTGGAAAAGACGTCGGCGTCGAGATCGGTCATGGTACTTTCCATGCCGGACGTAGGCGAAGAAGCTAGGGTGACGGTGTGATCAATGACTTGGCGCGAGGAGAGGACAAGCTTGGACACGACAGCGTTGAGCTTGCGTGCGACCAGATGCAGGGACCCCGGCGTTGGTGCAAGCGAATCCTTCTGGCTGACGCCAATGACATGCAAGTCAGAAGGATCAGAGCCATTGGTCAAAGTGCAAAGTGTGTCGAGCACCTTAGAGTACAAGTTGAGGTCGACGTCTTTGGTCACATGGGCGGTATCGGAGAGGGACTTTGGAATATCGCTTGAAGCCATGGGTACGGCGACAAGCTTGGAGACGGAAGCCACATCGCTGCTCGAGAGCGAGAGTGAGCCAGTGGCATAGAGCACCTCGCGGATAGCAGCTACCACGTCGGCAGTAGCATACGCCAATCTGGGCAGGTAGATGCCGTCGGCGCTGCAGACCGAGACATCCGCCTGTGCCAGACCATTGGTGCCGATTTGCTCGGTGGCAATGGCGGCCAAGTTTCGGATGAGTTCATTGGCGCGTCGAACGAGGGAGCTGACAGGCGGCACAGGAGGTGGCTGGAGCGCCTTCTGCATTTCGTAGGCGGAGGTTTCCTCGTGTAGCAAGGAGAAAGGCAAGATCTTGGGTGATGAAAGCACGGCGTGATTGGCGAGGGCAGCCAGAGTAGATGCTATGCTGCCAACGCGATGGCGGCCATGTCTGGAAGAGGACGGCTTGGGTGGCTTGCCGGGTAGATGTGGATTCATATCGCCGTCGATATCGGATTCGTCCGATCCGAGCTGAAGCTCTGAGACGCCCTGGGTGATGTTGAGGCCAGCGCCCAGATTCGGCGCGCCTCTGCTGTGTTCGATAGGCGCGATTGCCGGGATGGTGGAGTGTCGAGGCGAACGGCTGCGAGGAGTGACGTTGGAGAGAATGGTCAGCTTCGTCTTTGCATCGGCATGGTTCCAACGAATCTCGTGGGTGGAGCGATGGACATAGAAAAAGTACTTTTCGTCGTCGGTCAATCGCACCCTCCAAGGTTTGGGCACGGCGGTAAGGTCGGGCATGCGATCGGCCGTGTTGGAACTTGGCGCTCGAACGGGTGCGGTGCCGTTGTGAAAGATGGCTGTGTTGCTGCTGTTGGCGGAAGAGGGGCGCGACTCTGCACTGGCATTTCGGGATGTGGGTCTGCTTCGTTCTGGACCGAGGTGACTCGAGTCGTAGAGGTCCTTGCGAGAGTCGGCCGAGCTGTTTTGGTCGGACGAGGTGGTGCGAATCATGGGTTGCGGCTGCAATCTGCTGGTGGGTGACGAGAATACGGCAGTGTCGTTGTGAGTAGAGCGAGTATCTGGGGGGACCTGTGCCGAAGTGGCTCCAGTGCGGGTATTGTAAAAGACGGTGTGTCCTCGCTGAGAAGTCTTTAAAACCCAAACATCGCCAGAGGGAGAGGTATCGGCTTGAGAGCCCGTGGCAGCTCTAGGTCTGGCAGCGGCAGCAGCGGCAGCAGCAGCTAAGGAAGTGGACGCCGCGGAATCGGGCTGAAGCGGATTTGAGACGGAAGCGGCTCTGGAGCGTTCGCGTTCCAAGGCAAGCATCTGATCCGAGGCCGAGGAGGAAGAGGCACGGGGGTATTCAGGGATGGCGGATCGAGAAGATGTTGATGCTAGTGAGGATGTGTCGCGTCGATAGGGGGATGCGTCTGGAAGTTGCAAGACAGGTGTGTGAGCGAGTTGGGGACTAGCTGGATCAAAGATGCGTCTCTTTGGATCGAGCATGGCAGCTTCGGCAAGCTGACTGAAGGCGTCGCTGTTTCCGATGCCGTCACCTTTGATGAGCGCTTGGAGCCCATCAAAGCCAGCGCCGAGGCCGAGACGTGAGAAGGAATCCGAGTCGGCGGAAAGATGAGGCGAGAGGCCCAAACTGTACTGTGCGTGCATCTGTGCGCGGGAGATGAGCTCGAGCTCAGCTTCGTGATCCGAGATGGGCTCAACATAGTTGGAAGGAAACCAACCTCGAACATGGTTGTCCAGCAGACCATCCCACCAACCGGATTCGAGCTGAGTGAGTACCTCGATGAGCGCACCCTTAGAGAAGGAGAGCGAGCTGGCGTCGTTGGATTCGAAATCGTAGAGAGCGCGCACAAAGAAGGACGATGGTTCGTCCGAGTCGTCTCCGGTGCTAGGAGTTGGATCATCGAAAGACGCAGGGACATATGCGAGACGCGGTTGAGACGTGCGTGTATAAGGCAGACTGTTGCCGAGGGCGGCAGCAGAAGTCGAGGTCATGATGAGACTGTGAGCAATTGGCAGTGGGAAGCGAAAGCGTGCTGAGAGCCCTGAGAAGGGGGAGAGAGGGGTGATGCTAGGAGCGCAAACGACTCGAGCTGAATGGTCAGCAGCGTGATTGGAGGTCGAGGGCGCGAAAGGCGGGTAGCATGGATGCAGGTGTGTGCGTGACAAGTGCGGCGAATGATAGATGTACGTTAGCTGGCGTGGTTGTACTAGGACGCAGACAAAGAAAGCGTCCAAGGCCAAGGGTGGGGTAGAACGCGCGCAAGGCAAGAATGGTATTGGTGATGATTACGACGATGCGAGTGGATCGAGGGTGCAGGTTGAATGAGCACTGAAAGCGGCGCAGATGGCGGGCAAGGAGCGAGCTCGGAGCAAGACCGGTGGAGCTAAATGAAAGCGTTGAGAAAAAGAAAGCGAGTAGTTGGCTGGGGAACGGTGGGACAAACCGACCAAGATGAAATTCTGAGTGGGTAGAGAGGCTGATGGATCGAAACGTTTCAGAGTGGGGCAGCCGATGAGCGATAACAGCGATCGCTGTAGGGACACGAAGCGAGCCGCGGGGTATGACGGTGGTGATGGTGGTGGTGAGAATGAGATGAAGGGTGTGATGGATAGAGGACTAATGACGTGAGGAAAAGAGTGGTGAGTGATGAGTGCGATAGAGTATCACAAAGGGTCAGCGACAGCGAACCGACGCTAACTTAGTTCGTGATTGTGATTCTCGATTCACGATTCTTACACGTGACAAAATCTACCACGAATGTGAGTTTGCGGTGCGTGCGTGCGTGTGTGCGTGTGTGTGTGTGTGTGCGGTGCGTGTGTGCGCCAAAAAACAAGCGTGAAGGGTGAAGCTGCAGCTGCGGTGCTAACACTAGGTGCGTGTGTGTAAAAAGTAATCAAATTCGCGTGTCGCGGCTATTCGTGATTCGTGATTCAGATTCGGCTGATTATTCGAGGGCGGCTAAGTCGCTCGCTTGATTACCATAACTATCTTGATTCGACCAGGTGAGTGACCGTTCTGCGTCTTGCGTCTTGTTGGCTGCTTACACAGTAACGTCGCTGAATCATGAATCGGCTAATATATGGCTTGTGACGCCTAATTAATTGCTTTTGCTTGGTGATTTGTGCCAGACACACCTTGACGCTTGCAAATGCTCGTATGTGCTTATACCGCGTGTTGGAGGCTTGTTGATATGTCGCAGCGATGGTTTTGATTGGAGAGTAGAGCTCGAGCCTACAACTTCGATGCTCAACGTATCATACCGCAACCTAACCAACTCAGTTCAACCTTATATATATACACGTTCTACTCATTCGTGATTCCTTTGTGAGTCCGAGGCGTCTCTTTCATGAGTATGGATCGTGTTCGAGTACTTGTTTGCTCAACTTGTGGGATGCATCACGAATGGTACCGAGATAGTCTACGATTTCAGCCCGCGACCCACGTCAAGTCGCCAGTCGCGGCGTAGGATGCTCTTATCAAACCTTTGTTGCAACCTCCCACCAGCGCTCCGACTGCTGGTCAACACAGGAGCCTTAATCGCGCGAGCTCATGCTGAGTTCCGCACCAACAAGTTGCGCCATGCAATGTGCATCGTCAAGGCATGTTTGCATCACCATCCGTAATCAACCGCTCACCTGGTCAGGACACTCGTGACTGTCATCCGCATCTCGGTCTTTCTATGTAATACTAGCCGCGACAGATTCTTACATTCACGAGTGACAGGTAGAGATCCACGGCGCCAGTCAGCGAGTCTTATTCACGATTGCACGTCAAATTACCATAAATTTCGACTCCGACTCGTGACTCAAATGAGTCGGGAGTGTGGGCAGCAATTCGTAAATCGTGAATCCCATTCGTGATCTGTGATTCTGGTTTTTGTCCTCGTTCTCATTCGGGCAGCCAACATCGCTTGCTCGCCGCAGTCAGTGCGTACGCCGCAATCGTGAATAGCCCAATATGTTTCATTCGGTATGTCGTTGCATTTCAGCAACAGCACACAACTTGCGCCTCTCTCGGTACACCTCTTGTGTCGAATCAGGCTCGTCGTATCAAGTGTGCCAACTCACCCACTCGCTCCATCATTTCACGTCGGTACAAAGTAGAACTTCATTTGCTCTAGATCCACCTTCAATTGTTGCGAGCAGTCATTCTGATCGACATGGGAACTCGCCCGAACAACCAACTGTGAGTCGTCATCGGTCTTTCGGCTTGCCTATGCTTCATCGTCATCCTCGACCGTCGCTGTCTTGCTCACTGCAGCAGGCGCACTGTCCGCGCCGTCGCGCGCCGATGCTGGGACGGCCACTGCTGCTTGAGTCGCTTCCGTTGTCCCTTTTGACGGCTGCTGCTGCTGCTGTTGTTGTTGCGACTGAGCCTGAGCCTGAGCCTGAGCCTGATCTTGCAACGCCTGTAGCTGTGCACGCGCTTGCATCAGCATTGCTACCTGCTGCGGTGGCAGGTTGGGTGGCAGTGGACCTTGCATCAGAGCCGCCAATTGCGCCGGATGGATCTGCTGGCCGTTTGGAAGTGTTACCCTAGCATCTGCACCCGATCCTGTCATCGGCAGGCTGATACCAGGACCATCAGGTGCACCTGGTGCTCCAGGCGCATCGGGACCTCCTTGCGAACCTCGTTGAATCTCGATCTTGGTTCCAGGTGGTGTCACGAGCGGTGGCAGCTCCACTGTTGGCTTGGGTACCGGCAATCCCTGATCTTGGAGCGTCTTGACCTCGGCCGCACGCTGACGCTGAATGTCGTAGTAGATCTCTTTGTGCTTCAAGTGCGCCACCATCTCGCTTGCAGTTGGAAAGATGAGTTGTCCCCATCCTTCTCTAAACGTGTTGGCCTCCGAAACCACATCGAGGATCTCGGCTTCTAGCTCCTTTTCCGCCAATGTAAATCGTGCCATGGTTTCGTCGCCGATAGATCCTTTTTGGAGCAGTGTTGCCAGAGCTTGCTTGTCATCGCGCATACGCATGATTCTGCGAACGTCTGTCATGGCTCGATTCAGCAGCGCCGCCTTGAGCACCTCTTCCGGCGCGGGCGGATCTGCGGCTACCAGCGTCTGGTAAATGTCGCGTGCTTCGTGTCCTTCGCCAAACCACGGTTGGTACGACTTGGCCAACTTTAGCGCTGATCGTCGTCGATAGATGCGTGAGAACACCAGCATCGACACTACCAGTGTGGCCACATACCCAATCGGTACAAAGATGGAAAGCGCCATCGTATTGACTGCGCACGCTTCAGTGTGTCGGCTAGGCTTTTCGAGAGCTGTTTGTGTTTTGGTCTTGATGCAGTTGCCTCGGATGCAGATAGAATGTGCCTTGGATAACTTTGTCGGATGTTGGTGGTACAATGCTATGGCGTAACAATCTGATCGTTTCAACTGCAAACACCAAGTCCCAGCTGTGATGGTTGAGAAAGAGCCACTCGACGATCCATTCACATTTCACCCCTTGCAGGGCCTGAGTCCAAAATTCACGAATCACCAATTGGACCGTGACACGACCACAACTCGCTTTGATCACGAATCCAACGCTTACCGCCCGCCTTCATTTCTTCTTCTCGTCCGACTCAGTCCTCTCCTCCAAAAATTACACGTGTCATTCGTGATTCGTGATTCGTGAAGGCGCTTTTCGGTCCACAACCGACAGGACGCAATTGACGCACGCCCGCGAGCCGTGTGCGCTCAACTCGTGACTCAGTTGTCTCACGCCTTCGATCTAACCACTTGCCGAAAATTCGTGATTGCACGTTGCGTCACGAGCGTGTACCACGCATGCCTCACAAAACACCCTCGAAGCCGCAGACCTTGGTGCTTGGAAAGGTAGGGCCGACCACGACACATCACGAGTCGCTGTTGCACACACCTCTGGGACAACGTGGTGCAAGCCCAAGTCGGAAACCCGAGTCAAAACAGAGGAGTGTGATCAAGATACAGTTGCAAGTGCGAGTATGGAACTAAAGATATGCAAGGTAGGAGATGAAGCGAAAACTCAAACTATGTGTATATGTATTTGCTCTGTATCAAGCTCTGAAGCGGATCGAGCTGCCCGCTGTTGCTGCTGTGGCTGCCGCTGCATCTTTTTTCATCTGGATCAGCGACTCGAGCTCGTTGCAAACCTCGGTCATGCTCGGCCGATTCTTGGGCGTCTGATCCCACATGCGATCTAGAAGGTCGACAATCTCGTCACCAAACTGACGTCGAATGAAGCCAGTATAGGGACGCTGCCTCTTTTGACCCACGTCCTGGTAGATCTGATGCTCGTTCATGCCCTGGAACGGATACTTTTTCTCGGGCTGGTGCCACTGCAGCGCCTCCCAGAACGTCATAGCCGCTGACCACACGTCCACCTTTTCGTTGTATTGCGGTTTGGGTACCCATAGCTCCACCGCCTGCCAGTTGACCGTCCCCACCAACGACCGCATCATGGATCGCGATGTGTTCTTGACGCGTGCCAGCCCAAAGTCGTTGATCTTGGCCGTCTTGCGTCGCGTGATGAGCACGTTGGTCGACTTGCAGTCACGGTGGATGATGGCTGGCGTCCGCGTGTGCAGATACTCGAGCCCACGCGCCGTCTCGAGCAGGATGCGGAACACCTCGGCATCGCTTGGCGCCGCCGTGTTGCGAATATAGTCAAATAGATCGCCATTCGAGCACAGCTCACTGACAATCATACAAGGAACATGGCGCGGGTCCTCGGGGATGCTGACGCCGATGAAACGCACAATGTTTTCGTGGCGCAGATCACGTAGCAGGCTAAGCTCCTTGATGTCCATCTCGGTCAGCTGGTCGCGAATGTCGGCAATAGCCACCTTGTTGACGCGCGTCTTCGAGATGCGATACTTGCCTACATACACATCCTTGAACCCGCCCGAGCCGATCTTTTCCAGCTTCTCAAGCTTGGACGGTGCAATCTCCTTGTCCGTCAGGTTGAGGCTTTCTAGGTCCAGACCGTTGAGCTCGTCAACACCATCTCCCACTTGCGGCGCAGCCGCCTCTTCGTTGTTCGAGGTCAGCGGAGGTGTGAGCAGCTTTTCCGAAGACACCATCGTGCTGCGTGCACGCAGCAACAAGGGCTGATCGCTGTCGGTTGCCGAAGCGTGTGCGTTGCTTGTAGCCCGCGTGTTCCGTCGCCTAGTAGGAGTGCGTTGGCCAGCCTGAGCTTGATCGTCTTGAGCCACAGCGGTGGCATTCGAAATGTCCGATTGTGTTTCGTCGCCATCGTCCGCGTCAGAATCCGCGTTCTTCGCCGCATCGAGCTCCGAGAGCTGGAACCAATCCAGCAACTTTTTGATCAAGTTTGCCTTCTTGTCATCCCCATCCATGTCGATCGCTCGGTCAAGACATAATTGTCCCAGTTCGGACTTGCGCAGACGTGTGAGCGTCGCAAACGTAGGCTGAGCCATCACACTATCTAGACCCTCCGATGGCGCTGTGTCGCTGTCCGGAGATTCGGTGCGTTGCTCGCGACTTCTGTCTGCGTGCTCAGCTGCGCTTTCCATGTCGACATCGCCCAGTTGCTCGTTACCGCTCGTACGAACGTCGCTGTCTCCATTCGATGCGCCAACAACTAGACGTAGCTTTCCGTTGCGAAGCTTGCGGAACTTGGTCGGAGTGGCCGCAACATCGTCGTCGCCATGGTCACTGTTGGCCATGTCGACATCGCCGTCGCGCTCGGCGACTAGATCGTCCTCCTGGGTAGCAGATGATGCTGCCTCCGACGAGGCACTGCGGCTGCGAGGCGGGTGAAAAGTGAAGCTTGCCTCCGATTCCGCCGTCGACCGCCTCGTGCGGAGTGTTCTTCGCGTACTGCATCGCGTCGGAGCGTTCCGCACCGCAGTGTGCTCATGTTCATCTTGCAGCAGGGAGATTGATCTTGTTTGCAGACCGACGGCAACATCATCGCTGCCCGAGGATAGGTCCTCCATCCACTCATCCCGATCGTACTCGCCATGTTGACCAGGAGAGGCAGCACAGAACTTGACCGACTTCTTGGTACGCTGCGGCAGACGATGGCCGACTTTGGGCGTTGCCATGGGATCGGGGCCTGTAGACGCGCCATCAATAGAAGCGCTGACGACGCGCGTGCCCACTTTTCGCCTTGATGGCAGACCCGCGGTAAGGCGAGCGGTGCGTGATCGTGTGCGAATGGGCGACGAAGCGACAAAGACGCCAAGTTGGCGCCTTTGCACGAAGGCTGAATGCGAAGTGTTAGAAGCGCGCGAGCTGCGACCTCCAAAGATGGAAGAAGAGGTGGATGCAGACATGGCTTCGGAGGCATTGCCGATGAGCTGCCGACGTGCCACGCCATTTCGCAAGGTTGTCTTGTCGCGCAGCTGACGACGCGGAGCCTGATTAGCTTTGGAAGGCTCGAACTCGTCAAACGTGGACGAGTCCATGCGTCGCAGAGCGCCTCCCTCGTAGGCCTTGAGACGGGCTTGTGAGGGTCTGCCCATATGCCGTCGGCTGCTGGGAGAACCGTGAGGTTCGGCCTCGGTCTCTTCGCCTCCTGCCTCGTTGGACGCATCGGTCAGGTCGGCTTCGTCATCATCTGCCGAGCCGGTAGGAGAAGCGCAAAGAGATGATCGGGCACTGCGATGCAAAGATTCACGAGCTGGCAAGGCCATCCACAATGCGTCGCTCTCATCTGCATGCTCGTCAGGCAGGTCATTGGAACGCTGCTTGTACGTGTGATATGAGCTGCGAACAGAGCGAGACTGTCGCTGCACTGTGGTGGACGCATGGAGTTCGTCGGAACGAGAGTGATCGAGTCGGGACCGGCAAGTGATGATCTGATTGACGAGATCCTGCTTGGTCACGAGCTCGAGCTCAGCGTCGGTGGGAGAGGCGTCCCAAGCACGAGCTGAAAGGCAGAGCTGCACGAGTTCGTCCTTGCGCAAACGATGGAGCTGCCAGGTTGGTGCGGACGAGACGAGACGTGCCTGCTCTGCTTCTTTGTCGTCCATGTCAATGCTTGCCTCGCTGCTCAGCTCCGAGTCAGGCACTTTGTGTGCACTGACAATGCGGTGTGAAGCCGCAGAAGGAAAGCCGGTCTCGTTATCATTGCCTGCGTTGAGATTGCTATTCTTCCGGCTCACCGACCGAGATTGAGATCTGCTGGACCTGGCCAAACTACGTACGGATGCCAAGCTATCCTCGAGCGTCATGCCATCCAGTGTTTTGTAGAGTGAGTTGCGGCTCGATCGTCGAGTCTGAATGCCGGGACGAGACAGCTGGACCGCAGCAGACTCTTCAGCCCTTGAGGTGGGTACCCGAGATGCTGTTGGCGATGTAGAAACGACGGACGACCAGTCGGACAGCTCGCTGGCAGAGGAGGAAGGCTTGTCGCGAGGAAGGTGGGGCGAAGTCACAATGTGGATCTGCTTGCCGCTGCGCCTGCGAGGCGTGCGTGGAGCTATACGGCGAGATCCGTCTGCAGTGGAAGCCTCCACCTCAAGTTTCTCGAAAGACCTGTTGATTTGGGTGGGCTCATGAGCCACTCCGCCGAGCTGTTCTCGAGCGCCCTTCTTGCGTTTGAGACCGGCACGGACCTGCGCTATCTCCCTAGAAGCAAAGGGCATTGCGTTGACAAGCGGAAGCTCGGTGGGACAAGACTTGCGGGTAGACAGTGACGGAGAACGGAGTAGGGTGGAGCTGGCGTGAGCGAGTTTGGCTCGAAGTGCGGACCGTGTGGTGTTGGCAGCCGAGGAGCGCGAGGCGGGAAGAGCATCAATCTTGGGAGTGAACCGCTTTGTGATGACGTCGACGGACTGATTCTGGGAAATAGGAGAGAGTGCAGTGCATGTCCGGTTCGTACACACCATGGCGATACCAAAAACACAAACCTAATCCAGTGAGATGGCTGTGCTGAACGCGGTCAGAGGGAAAGTCATGTGGGAGAGGTAGGTCTAGCAGTGTTTGCCGACCATAATGCTGGGCAGCGTCGAGCTTAACAGTGAGCTGACAAAGGTGCCGTTATTGGTTTGGCCCGCGGCGGTGGAGAGTGAAAGATGCAAAGGAGATATGGCCGAAGCAAAGAGTGCAGCAAGACGAAAGATGGCGGTGAGGTTGGCCTACTGTATGCAGACAGACGACAAAGCAGACGGGCAATATGCAGGGTCAAGAGGAAGCAAGTGAGATCACCTTTACACGATGAAGCTGCCAGTAGCCTGCTACGAGATGCTGAACGTGTACGACAAGGTAGAACTAGAAGTTGAAATCGAGTTGGTGGACGATGATGCGTTGCTGTGTTGCTGTGTTGCTGTGTTGTTGTGATGCTGCGCTGTGTGGAGTGAATGAGACGAAATGCAGGGAGATTTTCAGACAAGAAGAGCAAGTTAGGACAAGATGAACGTGGTAGATGGAGAAGCGTGAAGGTGTTGGTGTTGATGTCGGCGATGAGGATCATGTCAAGTTGGCTGTAAGTGACCGTACCGTACGCAGGGAGCGCGTCATTTTTTGCGGAGAAGCTAAGCTATCGGCCTCGTCCGCTGCTGCTGTGACTGAGCCGTGTGTTGTGCAACTCCACCAGAGTCAGCTCCTTACACTGCCGTCTGCTGCCGCTTCTTGATCGAGACCGCCAACTGCGTTCATTCCGGAATCGCGAATGAATTGATTTGTTATTAATAACAGAAAAAACAAAAAAAAAAAAACAAAAAAAACTACCGGTCCCTGTGCCCCATTCCCAGTCACAGTCACGAGTATTAAATAAACAAAAACACACTACTCGTGACTGTGAGACAGACAGGAGGGTAAGTCGTGAGTGTGATTTCCGGTTGGGGTGCGCCTTACAACCACGAACCCTCGATTTTGGGACCGTGCAGCTAACAGCAGCTGATCGAAATCACATATTTGCACTCACGACTCGCCCGAATCATGCGCGCGTGTGCACAAGCTGAGCGCGTCGCGTAAATGGTTTAGTGTAAAGACAACGTGATTGTCGAAAAATAGAGCATGTGATGCTAGGTATACAGTAATGATGACGATCGCGCGATTCAAAGGGAGAGAGAGAAAAGAGGAAATGACTAACTATAAGAACCATACGAGTACGAGAAGAGCAAATGCAGAGAGACGCAAAATATGATGTAGAACCCTTGACAAACAGAGTCGAGATGTGCCATCGGCCATGGACGAGGACTTGGTCGTTCGCATGGCCAGCTTGGCGTCA
This sequence comes from Mycosarcoma maydis, assembly GCF_000328475.2. Lineage (NCBI taxonomy): Eukaryota > Fungi > Basidiomycota > Ustilaginomycetes > Ustilaginales > Mycosarcoma > Mycosarcoma maydis. The sequence goes on from NC_026484.1 coordinate 62,850, forward strand.
AAGTGGAAAGGTTACGCTTGAAACGCAACAGGTTTGTGTGAAACGACAGAAACAGAATTAAGAGAGTTAAAGCGCTCAAGAGTGAAAGGGCTGGCCCTCGACGCCGATCGACGCCAAGAGGCCATTGAGATACTCCTGCGTGCTGGCGTCGTTGCTCAGATCGCTGCCCTCGTTGAGCAGATGCTCAAAGCTGTTGTTGCCCGAGTCCAGCCCGGAGTGTACGCCCATTTTGCCGCACATATCGAATCCGCCAGGCGAGAGCAGCGACATGCCATGGTTCATGTTGCCGCCCGGCACCATCAATCCAAGTGCAGAGTCACTCTGACCATCCACGGCTGCCGCCATACTCGCCGAGCTCATCGAACTACCGCTAGCGTCGGCCTGGTTGAAGCCCATGTCGAGCGGAGAGGGCAATGCACTGGCGAGCGGGTTCGACTGACTCGCCCAGTGCCTCTCGAGTCGCTCCTTCTGCATGCGCGCGTCGTCCCCCGTGTTGAGCGGCGGCGGCTCACACAGACCGGCGCCCATCTGAGGGAAGGGCGTGATCGGCGTGTGCACAGCGCGTTGCTGGATCGCGCCCCACGCAGCCGGCGTCGGGCTTACCGCGGGCGACAGCTGTGGATGTGGGCTCAGCATGGCGTCGTTCGAAATCCTCTGAGCGTTCAGATACGACTGCGCTGTCGGGATCGAGACCATCAGGTTGGGCTTGGTCATCGACAGGCCACGTTTGCGTAGCAGCGTCGGTGCTTGCAGATTCGCGTTCGATCCCTCCACGTGAGGAGAAGCACGGAAGCCGAACCCAGGTTGCGGCGACGCTTGGGTATGAATCACCGACGGAGGCGGATGAGCATGTGCAAACCCACGCGCGCCAGCTCCGCCGTTGAGCGTATTCAGCTGAGCTTGCGGTTGATGCACCATCGCGGCGTGATATTGCTGAGCAGCACCACCAACGTTGGGCGGCATTGACGTCAAGCCGTGCGCTCCTATCTGCAAGCCTGCACCTGCGGGCAGCAGAGGAGACATTAGAGGAGCGGCGCGACCCATGGGCGAAGCGCTAGGGCCTGCAGTGAGAAGTGAAACAGTGGGGGTGCCGGGGTTGGTGCCCAACGCTTCGACACACTCGAGGTCCCAAGCGATGACAAGGACAACGTCGCCCACCTTGCTTCCAGGGCTCAAGCTGGAACCAGCGTCGTTGAGAAGCGCAGGTGCACCTTCGCGGCCAGTCGTAGCAGCCAAGGCTCCAGCAGCGCCCTCACCCGCCACAACGAGCTCCTGGATGATCGTGACGCCCGACACAGCCATGCCAAGAGCAGCACGCTCGCTTGGTTCCTTGCCAAACGACTGTAGACCGTCTCGTCCGCCGTATGCGTTGACAGGATGGTTGCGACTGAGGAAGTCGGCCCAAAAGTCGGTAGCAAACGGCGCCTGGTGGCACCATCGGTGGCGAAAACTGCTGTTGGACTCGTTGTTGGCGTCCAAGGGTGTACAAGGCGAAACAGGTCCGCTCGAAGTGCCTGACACGGGGCTGAGCGAGGCGACGCTGCCGTCACTTTCGCGGCGCTGAATGCTGTTGTTCTTGATGGGCGTCGAGGTGGTCGCATCCTCCTGCGCTCGAACCTTCTGATCGGCACTCTGCGCGTTGGCGTTGCTGTCGGATCCCTCGGCGCCGGCCACAGTGCTGGTGGAGCTCGTTTCACCACCATTCCTGCCCGAAATCCTTCGGGGAGCTTCTAAGGGCTCGACCAGCGACAAAACACGCTTGCCGTGTGAGTAGACCGTGGTCACTGAGGTCAAACGCAAGTCTTGTGCCGATGTCAACGAGAGCTGCGTGCTAAAGTGGTCGTAGCGTGGCATCATAACGTCATGGCGTGGGATGGACAGCGGCACATGCACGTGGAGGAACTGGCAGGGCATGTGATGGTACATCTCGGCAAGACGCGGGAATCGGAAGTGGCCCACACGCACCGAATCGAGTGTCATCGGAGGCAGGCACGTCTGGTTGTTGGCATAGGTGGTCATCGAGTTGCGGTTGAGGTTGGTGTAGACGTGCTTCTCGTCACCGGAAGAGCAGTGCACCCACATGGAGAAGCTAGCAGGAAGGATGGGACATGGCGTGTTACCGCTCGTGTCCTTGACACCGGTCTGCTGAGGGAGGTGAAGGTCATTGAGGCCCGAAGTGATGGCGTGTGTTGCCGACAACGGTGGTGCGCCGGGCGAGAGGGGGCTGGCAAGGCCCTGACCGCCAGTGAGACCCGGGGTATAAGGTGAGAGGAGACCGCTGCTGGCATTGTCCATCGGGAGGAGCGAATAGGTGCCTCCAAGGCCGCCGTAACCGTAGCCCGCAAGCGTCTGTGCGTACATCATACCGCCAGCGGGAATGTAGAAGTCCTCTTCGGTGGTGGGTTCGGCAATGAGCTGTTGGAACTCGGGATCTCCCTTTCGGATGTTCTTGAGCACCTGAATATGACTCGAGACTTGCTTACGAGTGCGCACCTTGTTGGTCTTGCGTTCGATATAGTCGGCGATCAGCTCGTTGCGACCGCAAGGCTTGCCGTGGACCAACACCTTTCGACGGCCAAGCTTGGGTATGAGACGAAGCGCTGTTGGGTCAGGTCGTGAGCCAGTACGAGTGTCAAGCAATGAGAAGAAGAGTCGAGATGAGAGTGGTCGTGAGAAAGTGTATGAGAAGGAGAAGAAAGCAAGAAAGCAAGAGAGATGGTAAAAGGTAGAGTTAGTACAACAGCGTCTCTAGAGCGTGTGCAACACTTTCTAGGGACCACACGGAAGCACCAGGTCCTCCTCCTCAACCACTGTTCTGGTGGAGAACGGGGCGAGACAGCGGCAAGCTTCAAGCATGCATTCATGCAAGCACCTCGGAGCAACATCGAGATGTCACTCTTGGCTGCTCGGTGTTCTCCAGCAAAGCAGTCCAAAAGCGCAAGCGCGTCTTGGCAATTACAAAACGAAATCGTCAAACTGGCACTTTGAACGGCTACACGCGCGCGTTCGACTTGGTTCGACTTTCGGAAACTGAAATTCCGCCGAGGCGCGTTCCTTTCAGAGTTGCTCGTGCAAGACGGCGATTCGCTGGCGCTAATTGCACTTCCAACAGCGCAAGCCAAATCGATGGTTGTAAAGCAAGTATGGCAACGAGCGCTTGCGAATGGCGCATGCATGCACACGGTGCTCGTAGCCAAAGAATCCGGAATATTGCAATGATCATGACACTTACCTTCCCAGAATGCGACCTCGACGTCATCGGGCCACACATCCTGATTCTTGCCGTTCGAGTTGCCGCTCGGGGTCGCGTTGCCGCCCGTGGTATTATTGCCCGAAACGCTTGTCTTGGCCGGAGTTGACTTGTCGTCGGCGGCCTTCCTGATCAGGGACGACTGAGATTGTGCCCTCTGCATGGCGTCCGCCGGGGCACGTGGAGGCGCACTCCTGGGCGGGTGTTCGCCGCTAAACCCTGGCAACGCAAGGTTTGCGGTCAGGTTGGCAATGTGGTTGGCACGGTCCATAGCCGTGAGCGAAAGACGCCGCACTCGGCAAGGCGATGCTGTCGACTGTGCCGACGCCGGAGTTTCTAGCCCTCCATCAACACTAGATCCGACCGAAAAGTGCGCGTGTTGCTGGTAGGGGTACATGTTGGGTGGCGTCTGTTGAGGCAGGTAGCGTTGCTGGTGGGTCAAGTGATCGACAGCGCGCTCGGGGGTAGCATCGACCTGGGACGTGCGACGTCGCTTGGCATCTTCTGCAAAGCCTTGAACAGGAGTAGGCGTCGGGCTGTTGCTTGAAGACATGCTCACCGTGAGGCGTGGTGGCGACATGAGGAAGCCGTTTCCAGAGGCGTTCTGCATGTTCGCGCTCGTGTCTGTTGGCATGTTTTGAGAGTAAGCGAAAGAGCCAAAAGCATCGACAGAGATGCTCATGCTTCTAGCACCAGCGTTTGGGCCAACTAAGCTGGCGTAATCGGCCAATGAAGAGCTCGAATCCGCCGAAGGCATCAGTGTCTGAATGCTGTGACGACGACCCGAGTTTGAGTCAGCACGGATATGCAACATCGATCCAAATGCACCCTTCGGCTGCGAAGTGGTGGGGCGCTTGCTGCTAACAGCGAGGCTGTCATTCCCATTTCCAAAGGCCACCTGCATATCCGCGTTAATGCGATCAAAGTTGAGCGCGGCTGAGAGCGACTGAGCATCACCGCTCATGTCTGCGTCCATGATGCCCGAGGCATCGTGCGCAAACAAGAGGCTGTGATCGTCTGTGGCATCTCCAGTCGTGTTCGCGTCGCTGCGCTTGGCGGCAGATGCAAAAGCAGCGTTGGCTGCGCTAATGGAGGTGTGGTCATGATGAAGGCGATCGCTCGACTCCTGCTTCACGTTTACCATGTTGTTGTCTGGGGTGTACAAGAGTGACGAGGAGGACAGCGTCGAATCAGAATAGGTGGGTGAAGGAAAGAGGTGTTGAAGGTCCCCTTTAGGAGAGCTGGTTTGGGCAGTAGACATGTGCGCTGCAGCCTGACGTTTCGACCAAAAGGTGCTTTGGTGGCCGACGTCTTTCAAAGGAGGTCGGGGCTGAGTTGAGACGCTGAAAAATGTGCCAGCCTAGTGATGAGATGTGAGAGCGGTGTAGCAAGTGCAATGGTGTCAGAATGTGACGAAGCGATTAGACGACAAGAGAATAAACGATGGTCGAGAGTACGCTGAATGAGGGAACAAGGACGGATTAGTGGAGAGGAGAGAAAGGAAACGACAGCAAGACGATGGAGGGGTGAGGAGGCTAGAAAAGAGGCCGTTGATAATTCGACGTCCTGAATACGTGAAGGGTATGCGGAAGCAATCAGCGAAAGGTAGAGATGATGACGGAATGGGAACCAATAGATGAGGAACAACGAGGAAGTGGCAAAAGGGGATCGACGACTAGCATGTACCCTTTTAAGGTGGAATGGAGTGTACCACAGAAATGTCTCAAGCAGCAGTCGGGCTTGGAACAGATGTTAATCCTCCCACTTACCAAACAAAGTGACAACAAGGGCGGCAAATTTGGGCCTAGTGACTGCGTCGAGACGAGCTTGTTCGATGAACTGCAGACATGTAAGGAAGGCGCTGCACTAGGGAGACCCAGCTTGGACGGGACTGAAGCACTGGCGGCAATGTCAAGCAGCGTAAGAGCAAGGGGCTTGAGCCACCAAGCTCAGAGAGATGGGATAGCTGACCGTGGTATCGAGCAAATTGCAAAGCGACAGGCTAAGCGGTGGTAAGGGTGCTTGCTGCTGCGATGGCGCAGGCGTGCATGAGAGGGGAGAGAGTGTGCAAATCGAGGTCAAAAGACGAGAAATGAGAGGTGCAAGGGGTCACGTCAATGAATGTCACATCGTAAAGAGGGCTTCTATGCAGGAGAATTGCCTTGACCGGCAGTTGGCCTGTCCTCATTGCTGTATAAGTCCATCATAGAAGCTTGCCTGGTGGAACCATTCGGGATCGACAAGTGAAACAATCTGACGGAGCCAACTTGAACCGCCCCGCCAACTATCAAAAGTAAGTGCAGACGTGCAACAGCAGCTTCAGGGATACGAGCAGCAAGTCACAATGAATTCTGCCCCTATAGTTAAGTTTGGTCATATCGCTGCGGGGAGGTCAATATTTCCTGCACACCACGTCAGTTTCCACTGTGAAGGCAAGGGGACCAAGGCGACAGATACGGGAGGCAGCAGAGCCAAAGCGAAAGAATTGATAGGGTGTGGATGAAACCACGGCAGAGCGGATGGCGGCTGGCTGCTGGATGCTGACTACTGACTGCGTCGATGCAGCATGCCTTCATGCATCGAGGGACGCGAGGGGTATGGCTTGGACATCGCTGCCTCGCCAGGTTGCCAGAGGAGGAACGCGCCACGAAAAAAAAATTGGTTTCAAGAAATGGGACTGCAAACAAAAATCAAAAATCGTGGACGATTCGTGAATCGTTCTGCTCGCTTAAGCGACCGCGGCGGCGAGAAACTCAGCTCCTCGCGTTGTTGGCAATTCAACACGATTTTGAGAGCAACTGTGAACCACGCACGACGAACAATCACAATTGTGAGCTTACGACAAAGCCACAATCACAATGCGCCGCTTGATGCAGATCGCCTTGAAGGAGCAGCTAAGGGAAGCAATCTCCTGTCGCCTCCAACAGAGACTGTACGTTGTACGTTGTAGAGGCATCCGTCCAATTCCTGGACGTGGCCAAGCAAGGCGACAAGAAAATCGATCGCATTGTCAATCGTGTCCAGTTCTGATCCAGTAGCGATAGCGATAGAAACAAGCGAGGCTTGGCAGAAACCTTGGCCAGGCCGTACCCGTCGGCTGTGGAGAGAGAGTGACTGATCATTCTCATGTGTGCGTGGCTGAAGTGGAGCAGCAGGGCGTGATGAAGCCAACGATCACGAAGGATTGCAGACAAGAGCAGAAACAAAGCATCGCCAAACGGAGGGCCACGAGGAGCAGAAAAACGACAGATCACAAAGCGCTCTTAACGTATGGTTAAGTTACTTGCGGCTGTTGCTGCAGCTTCTGCACATCTCAAGATCCGCATTGGCGAGCCTCGTGATGCATAATCAGGGAACCGACGGTGGTTTTTGACCCCTGCGTTTCAGCTCCCTCCTCAACGACATGTTGAGAGTATCAGACGGATGATAGATGTACCTCGCCGGAAGTCAGAGAAGATGAGACACCGTCTGGCTTGGAACAAATCCCGTGAGCTGTCTGCAAGGTAGCTGCACAGCTCGACGAATGCCGCTTCGCCTCCAGTGATCAAACGATCGAGGGGGTGGTGACCTGCAGTCTCGCGATCAGAGTCAAGTGGAGCTCTGTTCGGGTCATAGTCCTCTTTTCTACAGATGTGAGCACCACTTGAATCGACAGAAAAGGTCGTGTCGATCGATCGGGGCAGGTCTGAGAGAACAGGGGCTTCAGGCGAGATAGAAGAACACGACACGACCCCAGGGTCATCATGCTATCTGGCAATAACGAATGGGACCCGCGGTAGATTCCGTCGATACGAAGGCAGAAGGCAGTAGGCAGCCAGGGGGTAAGCGGTGGCATGGGAACGGCTGAAAAGCAGGAACCAACCAACGGCCGTGAGCGACGGTAACAACGCTCGAAAGGCATGTCTAGCATCCATCAAGGACGACAGACCACGGCTTTGGAGAGCTGAGCCACTGCGTGACTGGTTGATCTGGAGTGCTTCGTGCTTTGCCTGGTTCAATGTCGACAAGCAAGGGGTCGCTGCCTAATAAATTCAAAAAGGAATTTTTCGGAACGCGAGGTGGTGTGTGAGACCAACACTTTTTGGCGCTTCTCGACGCGTTCTAATCGTGAGTCGTGAGTCGTGCAATGCGTGATGATGCGTGACCGATGTCAAAAGAAAGACGGTTGCCACAGGGGCAGCGACCCTTGCATATCGGATACAGGCATGTACAACAGCATCCACGATTGGCTTTCTTGGTCGCCTCCTCGTCTGAAGGACAGCGCAAACTGGCATGATCGCACGCAGCGCTTTGACGAGCCACATGTGCTGTTGGCTTAATTTACCTTGACGACAACCAGGATTTGCTTGTTCGCTTACGTAGAGCTCAAAATGCATACCATTCCTCCCCTGGCTTGACCCATAACATTCAGACTTGTCTAGAGCACGACTAGGAGATCAAAGTCGGCCCGAAGACAAGTTTGCCGTCAAGACCACTTTCGCGCCTACGTCGCTTGAGATTAGCGAAGCAATCATTTCGCCAGACGCTTCCCGCTGCACCATAGCCCCTTGCTCAGATGAGTCGCCTTCGAAGACATCACTCGAACGTGCCGGCGTGTGCTCTGGCCTGTTTCCCTTTTGTCTATCCACCTGACCGTGATGCCGGTGTCGGCGCCGGCACGCCTCGCATACGTCCTGAGGTTATTGTCGCCACGTTCGGACCATCATTGCCGAACGAGACAGCTGCACATCACCTCGTCATCGTTTTCATCCAAGCGAGACCGACACCGGGCGCAAATCAGCGAAAGTGTTGGTCTCCTTGGACTTGGACGCGCCGATGACACCCAATTCTTCAGACAGGCTCGCATCAATCACCAACCTCGCTAACACTGCCCTTCAGCAAAAGCTGCTTGACCCGACTTCGCTGAATGCAGCAGCGGCTCGCATGGTAGATTCGCAGCAACCAGACTGCCGTTTGAGGGCAACACTCCTCTGCTTCGATCCTCGACCGCTGTGGAACAGCTTGCCTCGACACAAATGTTTTGGGCAGTGGACTTACCAAATTGTACAACAAGCGTGAACAGAGCTCTTGTCAAGTGGCCGACTTGTCGGACTGAGCGAACAAAAAATTACTTCGAAACGTTTTCTGTTCGAACGCTTTAGCTTTCGATACCACCAAGCGTTGCGATACGAGCAGACACTCTGCGTGAGTAGAGCTCAGATGTGAGCTTCGGGACAAGGCTATCTGAGTTGAGGTCGATCTTGGAGTCGCACGATCCAATGCTAGATTAGGTAAACCAGCTTGCGGTCGGTCGGGCTCCTGATTATCCGGCTTGAGATTCAGCGAAGGATATAGGATACGAGAGCTGAGGTGAAGAGTGGTACGGCGTTCGATGATGGGAAGGTGATGGAAAGCAAGGGGCTGGAATCATGAACACCTGATACGGACTTTGCAAATGTTTGTGACAAGCAAGGAGTTGTGGCTCGTCGATGCGAGGGATGGCTCGCCAACCTTCTTCCGTCACTGCATTTACCGAAAGTGAGTATCGACAGCCTAAAACGAACAATCACAGAATGGATCACGAGGTTCCTCTTCGCTTTACTCAGATTTGCATGGAAATAACAAGGCTCACCAGCCACCGATAGTCGTAGACTCGATTGGCCGATCGACATGTGGTCATCGTCCTTGTTCTTCCAATGCAAAGGCCGGCTATCATTCTCTCGATTCTGGTGTAGATGGTTTTGAGCGCCTTAGTCTTAGTCTTTCGAAGGGGAAGTCAGACTGACACAGTTCCAGGATTTAACGACAAAGTCGCCTGAGACCTTCTTGCAGGGCTTTCCGACGGATCGTCTAAAGCCAACCTGTCTTGGCCTCTTTCGAAAGGCTACTTGTCACTGTCGCGAGCAAGCCTATTCGAACTCTTCTTCTTCTGATCGCGGAAATCACTTTCGCCAAGGTTGTGAGAGATGGCGGGTGTATGCTTAGAAGCTGTGGCTAAACAGTGTATCTCACCAGAAGAGTTTCGCGATTTGCACGAGTGCCTTCGATTGCCGATTCTGACAGGCCGTAAAATGACTACACATTCCTCGCTCCAGCAGATCTCAGACAATTTTGTCTCGCCAACAATCACAACCTCATTCACCATTTCTGCCATGAGGGTATACGCTTGGCAAGCGAGCCTTATTTTCTGAATCTAGCGTCTTATGCTATCGACGATGTTACTCGCATGGATTAGCGGTCCAGCGGTCCAGCGGTCCAGCGGTCCAGTCGGATGGATCCATCATGGTCATTATAACAGAGAAGGTGACTTCCGATGAAGCTGTCTCACAAACTGGCCTCGCCGCAGTCTTGTTCATCGTAATCATGGAAGTCCACGTCTCAGATGCAAAGCCGGCTGGAGGGGGCTTCGATCGGAATACGCATTGTGGAGCGTTTCGGCGGCTCGGCCGCTTCTGTTCAGCTTTGCACTGCTTATATGACAGTAGTCATTGGAACGCTTTGATGGCGTGACAGCGTGAGTGTCTTGCCACTTTGAATGCCGAATTAGCGTGAGAAGCCCTTGCCACGCGGGCATCTCCTATGCCATCTGCCATGGCAATGTCTCTTGCAGTGCCGTTGGTCTCGAAGACTAGTGGATGAACTGCCGGTAAGGCAGTGGACCACAGTCAAGTGTCTGCCTTTCCAAAGCAGCGAGGAAGTCAAGTGGTGCCTTTTTTGTCCCACAATTTCACAACCCTTTTGCAATATCAATCGTGAATCTTGCTCAGGCCTGTCTAAAACTTGTCTTATGCTGCTCCGGCTATACTGCAGCGCTCTACCGACCGCAATCATGAATACGTGCTTTGTTCATGCTACCGATATGTGCACATAATGCCTTCTTGCACAACGAGCAGCTGCTGCCATACTGTTACACAGTAGTACGCTGTGATGGTCATACGATCTTGAGCGCGTATCACCGATGCTACATTCACACTACCCGATTTCACTCGAATTCTGCATGCTGCAATTGTGAATGCTTGTCCATCTGGACCCTGAATCTTCGAGGCAGCCAGCTTCACGCTTCTCTCCGCGAAGCCGACATCCATACATCATCGGCGTGAGCCTCACTCTGCAGCAACGCGCTCAAGGATGTCGTACCTCCCGCCTATCAATACGCTGTGGGACCACGCATCTCATCCATCGAAACGAGCATGGTCTCGATCGCCTTCGCCCGAGCCAGCGCATCACGATACCGTCCATACACAAGCAGGCCCTAGCACGCAGCTTACTCCCCTAAGGCAAGCTGCCATTCAGCGTCGACTCGTCCGACAATCAACACGAGGCGATCATCTACCAATGCGAACGAGGAGCGCCGAACAAGCACGCCTGCTCCGTGCCTTGAAAGGCTATCCGCCCATCGGAAGTTCAGCCGATGCAGATCAACTGAGCGACCTCGAAGAATCGATTGAAGTGGGAAGGTTCCAAATGGTGCGCTTCGGAGAACGGTATATCGTTCAGATTGGCCGACGACGGACGATGCGCGAAGAGGAGCTCTCGAACGAAGAGGACGACGGAAGAAGAGCTGGCTTCTCCGCTGTAGATGCCGGACTTTCGTTCGCACCAGAGGGTGGAGTGTTGCCAGCGATGCAAGACGCGTCGCTGCAGACGAATGGAGGTGACAACGAGGGTATAACAGGTCCAGGTCTCTTTGTTGGGGGTCATACGGGTCATGCACAGGCAGAATTCAACCAGAGACGGATTGCAGAAGCGGAACGAAGGGCTAGAGATGCTGAAGCGGGGGCGAATAGAGCCGCTGCTGCCGCCGAAGCTGCACGCAGCCAGGCCGAAAGACAAGCTGCATTTCAAGAGGAGCAAGATGCAGTGGATCTGGACGCAGATGTCGAGGATCTCGACGAGGGTGACGACGAGGTCGATTTTGATTAGCGCACAAAAGTCTTTTGCAGAAGTTTTACACTGTTCGTCGCAACAGAAGCACCTTGCTTGTCTTCAGCTTCCAAAGATCCCACGTTCTGTCCTTAACGCCGTCATCTCTCGATTCTGATCTATGCTGAGCGTGAGGCCATTAGATCCTTTCTATAATTGCATCACGCCGTGTGTATCTACGTGAGTATGTTGATTTGGTCTTGGTGGTGTTCCTGTCTTATAGGCAAACACGAAAGTGTGGAGAAGGAAGACGCGACTCAAGGCTGACTCGGGCGAGAAAGAGCGTCTGCGCAGGAAATGGTCGTGTCGGCAGGTGGATCGGCGAAAGGACGCACAGACCGACCGTCAACGAGCGAATATGGCTGTGTGTCAACTTGGAAATCGGTCAGCACAAAATATGTATCAATTCAGCAAAGCCATCCACAGTCAACTACTCCACACGCGCTCTCACTACACCAACGATCATCCAACTTTGGCCACCCTACACACTCCTTCTTGGAAACACATACTTAACCAGATCGTAAACGCAGCAGCTGTACCCAAAATCACTGTCACTGCCAACGAAGGCAAGGTCACAGCAGGAAAACGCTCGATCGACCGTCGACGTTCGACCACAAAGGCGTGCAACCAGAAGAACAGCATCTTGACCCCCTATTTGCTGGTTCGAAAGCATTCTTTCGGCTACTTGATAGCGCATAGCTCATTCCCTGTGTCGGATCTTTCGATCGAATCTCGTTCTTCGTCAACATGATCTTGCTCGGCACGGAAAACATCATCATCCGCGATGTCTTGACAGAAAAGTTCGACAAGTAAGTTGCATAACGCTGACCCAAATACTGGTTGGTACGGGATCGTCAACAATACTGGCGCAAGCAATCGCTGACACCCGCTTCCGACATATACCTTGCTTCCGCTGTACGTGACAGACCCGCCTCGGTCGACCAGACTTTCACAGACTTTGACGGTGTAGCATACCATCTTGAGTCAACCAGCAAGGCAGGGCCACTCACGCTTTCGATGGACATTCGATGTTGGTCCGAACTTGTACAGGCTGGTGCAATGGAAGTGCTCAAGCGCGAATACAACTCATGGATTCGAGACGCAGTGGAGCCGGAGTACAGTGTAACGCTCGAATTCGACTATGCCAAAGTGCCAGCTGCGGGACCGGAACGTGATGCGCTCATCGCCAGCGTCTCGCTACTCAAGCGCAATGCTATGGCAGCACCTTTTGAGCGAGCATTTGCGATGCAGAAGCAGCTTGAACAGGAGGCGGAAAGCAATGTGCCTAGCACGGGCACTGAAATCATGCCCATCAACTACCGTGATGACGAGGCGATCTACGTGATCCCGTCTGCGGATCGTGTCACAGTGGTATTCACCACGACGTTCAAGGAGGAGACGGACAAGGTACTTGGCAAAGTGTTCTTGCAAGAGTTCGTGGACGCACGTCGACAACCCTCGATCCAGAATGCACCACAGGTATTGTACTCGAATCGCGAACCTCCGCTTGAGGTGCGTAATGTAGCCGGCCTCAACAAGGGCGACGATGTGGGCTATGTTACCTTTGTGCTGTTCCCAAGACACTTTAGCAACGCTGAGGTGATGGCGAGCACCATCTCGCGTATCCAGCTCTTCCGCGACTATCTACACTACCACATCAAATGTTCCAAGGCCTACATGCACAGCAGGATGCGTCATCGCGTCGCCGAGTTTCTCAAAGTGCTCAATCGCGCCAAGCCCGAGCTGGCCGAGAAGGAGAGGAAGACGGCCAGTGGTAGGACGTTTCGTCGCGCGTAAACACGATGCACGCATTATTTAGACGACTAGCGTCGATGGCGAACAATAATCCATTCACCTCGAGACACCTTGGAATCATCCGATCGTTCAGTGTGTTAGGACCGCTGTGAGTTACTGCGCAGCGAGTGCTTGTATGTTTGTGAGTAGCTGGTGTCTAGACGATGCAAATACTTTCGCCAGGCGCCAATTGTTTCAAGACGCAATGCAGCCTTTTTACAGTGGGCGCTCGAAGCCGCGACACAAGCTGGGTAGCCTGATCCAAAGAGAAGTGCTCCCTTCTGAGAAGATGTCCAACCAGGCCTTCTGCTTGCTTATGCTCGTCGTGGGTAGCCAGTATGAGATGCGGCTTGAACGCTGGGATCAGTTGTAAGATGTTGGGCAAGCCACACGAGACTACACCGATCAAAGGTAGGGTTTGACGGTCGAAGCTGTGGATGAGAATGCGTTTGGCATCCTCGTCGTTTTGTCTGACACTTGCGGTAAGTGAGGTAGGTGTGATTCCATGGGGCGAGTATACGATTTGGACGGGTCGGGCTGTATTTTGACACCTAATCAGAATCGCACCGTGCAGTTTTGACCAAGCCGGACTCAATGCCCAATCCTTAGCCGGCAGATGCTGTACTGATATCCCCTGGGGCAGGACTCGATTCTGATCTGTATCGTGCCCAAAATCAACCGAACAGAGATTGACAACCTTTTCATGGTCCACAGCGACTTTGAGCCATCTCAACGCGGCAGACGAATCTGTGGTCGTAAACACCGTAACTCGTCGCAGCACAGCCAATGAAGCATGATCGGCGAGAGTCTGGGGATGAATGTGATCGGTGAAAGAATGGCTGAAGAGGATCGCATCTACTCGTTCCTCACCTTGGCTTCGATCTCGAAGCCATTCATCGAGGGCTCCTATCGATGCAAAGGCTGCAGGCTCGGTACGTGTCTGACGAGAAAAGAGCGGCGAACCGTCAGTCTGCGGCGTCGGATGCAGCCATGGATCGAGGATCACGTTGTAGAACGTAGCGGTAGCATCCACGCTTGACAAACAGGGCAGACGAAACAGCCACGACGTGTCACCGTTGAGTTTGTGCAATTCAACCGCTGCCATCTCGAAGAGCTGCGCCATGCGATATGTCATTGAGTGCCATACTGTAGCATCTCCATTATTGAATTCGCGTTTTCAGATGTACCAGAGACAGAGCGGGAGCAAGCGGCGGCGATGGGAGTATGACAGTCGCAGCGATGACCCGAAGGCGACAGACCACGTACGAATATCGACGTGGGACGTGCGTGGTGGAACGTGCGGAACACGCCACGTGTGCCGGCAAATGCACTGTTAAATCATAACTACACTTGTGACTCACTCATGACTCGTGACTTGTGGCAGCTGCACACGCCGAGTCGTGCACGGTGAGTCGTGAGTTGTGCACAGACGCCATGTTCACGGTTCGGTGTGGAGGCCAAGCTGTACTCAACAGTAAAAGACGCAAGAATCACGAGAGTGCCGCCACACTCGTGACTGAGCTGAGCCTAGCATTCACGATTGGGCGCGTGACTCGGCTTCACTCAACTGAGTCGCCTTTCTCACATTCCTGTCCGACCACTTGGCTGGCTTCGCCTCGCCTCGCCTCGCCGCGCCCCAACACCACCATCACCTTGCACCTCTTCATAGTTGGTCAACAGCAAGGCAACGGCCCTTGGATCCTCGATTGCGCGGACCGTTACAAGAACAATACTTCTCGTGACCCGATACACCACGCTCAGACACCCTAGTTGATGATGTCGAACCTATTGCAAAGCGTGCTCAGCTCGCGGCTGGCCAACGCAACCCTTGGAGGCGGTTCCAACGATTCTTCTGCCGACAGTCCACCTCAATCCAAGGAAGGCTTGAACGACTGGGAGCAGGTGGATACCGACGACGAGCTTGTCAACGTGGGATCGGCGCCAGCCACAGCTGCAGGTACACCACTCGAACGCAGTCGGCCAGCGTCTCCAACACGTGCCCACTCATCGTCTCGCCTAGGTGTAGAGACGGACACGACCGATTTCGAAAGCGACGTCGACAGTAACACTGGATCGTCATCCAAGCAGCTGAGCGCCAGCAAACTGCGCACCACCACTAGCCACACCAAAAAGCGATGCTCCAAGGCGAGCAAAACCGACCCTCTGCGTGCGTTCACGAGCGAAATCGCTCAGCACATTTTCCTCCAACTGCCCGTGGAATCGCTCCTGGCCTGCTCTGGCGTCTGCAAACGCTGGCGTCGATCTGCTACGCTCAATTACAGCTGGTATCGCCACTACCAACACAGTTTTGCCGCCAGTTCACTCGACTCTGCCCTACCCGCCCTTCCCGCCTGGGGAAGCGGAGGAGCGAAATGGACGCGTCGCGAAAGCAAAACCGACTGGAAGACACAGTATGGCCGTCAGAAACGCATGGAGGCCAAAGATGCAGCGAGGGCAGAATCCTTGCCTGGCTCAGGCACAGCGACGCCCTCGAGAACGCAGAGGATGCAGGATGCTGGCATACAGACCACGCACGAGGCGAGGATGCAACAGTGGAAAGAAGAGTCGGATGCGCAATGGACAAAACAGGAAATGCGCGATTACTACAAATCCGGCGCCAAGGGCGGCAAGTTTAAGGGCAAGAGGGAAAAAGGCGGTGTCAAGACGGGCGCTGCTGGAGATGGCGGGTTGTGGGAGTAGCATGCATCTTCTTGTTTTCGCTCGGTTCGTTGGACGTCATGTCGGATGTCCTTTTTTCATCCACGTTTCATCTTACCCTCATCATTTTATTCGCAATGCTGTTTATTCTTCCATGCAGTGTCTATCGTAGTCAGCCCGATCGACAGAGTGTTGCGTTTGTGTGCGTTCTGCACGTATCATCAGAGGATGGCAGGATGACGAGCAATCTAATACACACGCTTGTCCTGGTCCATCTCGTCGTCTGCATTTGGGCCTCCCAGGCTGACGTCGTCCATCTCGCCATCGGCGTCGGCGTCGGCGTCTCCGTCTTCGTCTGTTTCGCCGAGGGTTTGTATGTGGGTATGTGCGCCTTCTGGGCTGGTGGCAGATGCTGCTGGCTCGTCCGACGTGAGCTGTTCTTGCGACTCGCTCGAAGTGATAATCACTTGAGGAGGCGGTGGGACGGTGGTGGCGGAAGATGGTAGTTGGACATCGGCATCTTCGGACGGTGCTGAGGTGGTAATGATCGGTGTGGATGAAGACGGCTGTGAATCAGTCAGGCTGAGACCTAGCGCTGAACCAGACACCTCGGGCGCGGCTGCGGCCGAGTCGGCAGCTTGCTCGGTGGGTGGCGAGACGTCCTCTGCAGCAGGCGGTGCTGGCTGCGTTGCGACTCGGTCATCTACCACCTTTGGTGTAGCCGCATCCTTCTCGAGAGGAGGAGGAGGTGGGGACACATTAGCGGTGGTGTTGGCTGCAGACTCGGCTGCATTTTGGGTTGGTGCAGTCGTTGACGCTGATGTGGATGCGGATGTGGATGTAACTTGCTTGCCCAGCACCTGGTCAATGCTCTGCCTGATTGTGCTGGCGTTGGGTGGATCTTGGTCAAGGTAGAAAGCCGAAATGCCGACCATCTTTTTCTGATCGTGACATGCAAAGATCCAATGCGGCAGCACAGCTGGGATGCTCAACTGCATTGCCTTGCTATACCCTTGGCCTTGCGAGCCCTGTGGCGCGTTGACATCTCCCGGACTCCTTGGATCGGTGCAGACGTAGTGCGTTGTTTCAATCTGGATGCGGTCGTGCCATTTTGCCTTCATACTGGTGAGCGCCTTCTTAGCTGCTTGCAGCATCTCGGCATCGTGTACATGACCGAAGCAGACGCTGATTCCGGAGGTGTCGTTGATCGTGTGAGTGCGTGTCTTGATCACGGGCGACGAGAAGGTACCGGCAGTGGTCTTGAGTACGAGATGGAAAGTGTACTCTGCATTAACATCCAGACCGGACAACTTGGTAGATGTGTTGTGAAGCGGATTCGGAATAGGTGCCAGCCTCTGACCGTTTCGATAGATGTCGAGTGACAGCAACGTGGCAGTCGCCAGCGTCAGGCGATCCCATTCCAGTGTTACAGAAGTTTGGGTCACATTTCGGAGCCTGAGCGCTGGTGGCTTGGGCGATTGTTGACCGAAAGTGTGGAGAATATCCTCTTGTAGTTGATCGAACTCGTCTTTCTGGCGTCGTTCCTGCTGGTCATTTCGCAGTACACGGATGTTGACGACGCTACCCGAAGACACACCTGGTGGGAGGAGGAGAGAGGGGAACTCGATCAGGGAAGCCTTGTCACCGATGAGGATGGCCATGCCAGCATCAAGCTTGCCGACGGTAAAGGTGAAAGAATCATCCGAACTGTTGGACTGCATCGTGGAATGGATGTAGTTAGGTGCGATCTGTCCCACGTAGTGAGCCGACATGCCGTTTCAATAGTTGAAAGGAGAGGAGAGGAGAGGATCAGGAGAGCGAGAAAAGGCTGCAATCAGGACGAGAGAAGAATCGAGTCTGAGCGCAGTTTAGGAGGGTGGAATCGCCAACCCAACACCACACACGACTTGGCCATGTGCACGTTGGCCCACGCGCTTCTTCTGTCGCCGATCAGCCCGATCCAACCACAAATACACGTGACTCTTGGTCCACGATCCGCCCGCATTCCCGATATTTTGGCTATGCCCAGACGCGCGATGTGCCGAAATGAAGAAATCACGATTATTAATTTGTGATTGACAGGATCGGCTGTGCTTCTTTTTGGCGGATCCGAAATACCAAACGGGACTCCGCTTTGGTGGTTCATCCATCTTTTCTTCCACCTCCCTTCCTCCACTCTGTCGTGTGACGCTTCACCAACGGGCAGGAATGATCACATTCATCCCGCTCTCGGTACCCTACGCCACTGCGGCCTCAGCGGCCGCGGAGGTGGAGGGATCTGAAAAGAGCGTGCGAACCAAGCTCGCATCGGATTCAGCATCCTCCGAGGAACAAGAGCATCCACGCGCACTCGCCTACCTGCTGCAGATGGACGATGTCCGAGTGCTCATCGACTGCGGGTCCACCGAGGACTTTCTTTTCCATGGTACGTCGTCGCAGTCAGACGATAGTGCAGACGCTGAGGCGGAATCACAGCCGCAACCTGAATCTTCTTCTATGGCTCAGCAAAGACAAGCTTCCGACCTCGACATCAACCATCTCAAAGCGGCTCCTCTCGACACACTCCTTCGACAGCTAGCATCCACAATTGATCTTGTTCTGCTCTCGCATTCTTCGCTCGACCACTTGGGCCTCTATGCCTACGCTCATGCCAACTTGGGTCTGCGGTGTCAGGTGTACGCTACCATGCCGGTGCAGAGCATGGGCAAGCTCACCGTGCTCGAAGCCATACAAACGTGGAGGAGCGAGGTCGATATCGAAAAGGAATGCACGTCTGCATCGACACGTCGCTGCCTCGCTACGCCCGACCAAGTGGAAGACGCATTCGAAGAGATCAAGACGGTGCGATACATGCAACCCACCCATCTCGAGGGCAAGTGTGCCAGTCTTACGCTCACAGCCTACAACGCAGGGCACTCGCTCGGCGGTGCTGTGTGGAAAATCCGCAGTCCTACCTCGGGCACCGTCGTCATTGCGCTCGACTGGAACCACAATCGTGAGCGTCATCTCGACGGCACGATCCTGCTCTCGTCTTCTGCAGCTGCGCCTGGCGCGCCTGGATCCGGAGCAAGCGCTTCGGACGCTGTGCGACGTCCAGATCTTCTCATCACCGAGATCGAGCGTGGGCTGGTCGTAAATACGCGTCGTAAAGACCGAGACGCAGCTCTGATCGATCTAGTCCACACCACCATTCAAGCGGGTAATTCGCTTCTGTTCCCCGTCGACGCCTCGGCACGTCTGCTCGAACTCATGGTGCTGCTCGATCAGCATTGGGCTTATGCTTATCCTCACGCTCGTTTCCCGCTCTGCCTGATCAGCCGTACGGGTAAAGAGGTGATCGAACGGTCTCGCACCTACATGGAATGGATGACGCGCGAATGGGCGACCAAAGCCAACGAGACGATTGAGGCAGACAAAGATACGTTGCCAGCCAAAATGCAGCAACGCAACGCTCGCGGCGGCGGTCTTCGCCCAGCTGCTGCTTCTTCGCCCCTCGACTTCAAGTACGTCAAAGTGTTTCCTACTTTGCAAGCAATGGACGAAGCCATACCGCAAGATCAAGCCAAAGTCGTTCTCGCCGTTCCACCGTCCATGACTCATGGTCCTTCACGGAAGCTTTTGGCGCGCTTCGCTCAAAATCCCAACGACGTCGTGGTGCTCATCTCACGCGGCGAACCCGGTTCGCTCTGTCGTGAGCTGTGGGATGCGTGGAACACGAACCAGTCGAAAGGATTTTCCTGGTCACAGGGCAAACTCGGACAAGCCGTCGTAGCGAGCAACACGTCGCTTCGGTTTGAGCTGAAAAGTAAAGTTCCGTTGGAAGGCGACGAGCTGCGTGCGCATCGAGAGGCAGAACAAGCGGAACGCGAGCGTCTGGCGCAACAGAGAGCGTTGCTAGCGCGATCGAGAAGACGGTTGGAGGCGGACGAGGATGATTCTTCCGATTCGGATTCCGAGGGAGGCGAAGAAGGTGAAAACGAAACTGTCTACGACGTGGCCGGCGGTGCGGATGAACCAGGCGGAGCGATGATTCGCAAACGTCCGTACGGGGTAGCCTTCGACGAAGCAACCAATCCTGGTGGAGCATTGTCTGGTGGAGCAGGCGCAAGTGGCGACACGAACCAGCTCTCATTCGACATCTACCTCAAAGGCAATGCGAGTCGCGCCACTTCATTCTTTGGCTCAAAAGCAGGACAAGAAGGGCCGTTTGGTCTGGGCGTGCGCTACCGTTTATTCCCGGCTATCGAACGCAAACGGCGTGTGGATGGGTTTGGCGAGGTGATCGATGTGACACGCTGGCTTTCGAGGCGTCGTGCGCTCGAAGCTGCCGAATCCGCAGCTGCTGATCCTCTCTCGGAATCGGCAACGCTCACCGCCGAAGCCAAACGCAAACAGCTTGCTGCTCAGGAAGAAGCACGTGCGGCTGCGGTTCCTTGCAAGTTCATCACGCAACTCGTCTCGGTACAGCTCAACTGCAAGGTCGCCTTTATCGAAATGTGCGGCTTGAACGACGGACGCGCGTTGAAAACGCTGATCCCGCAACTGCACCCACGCCGGCTGATCATGGTCAATGGTGATCGCGAGACCAACGCCGACATGCTCGATGTGCTGGATGCGATCAAGTCGCTCACTCGCGACATTTCGGCACCACGTTGGTTAGAGAGTGTGCAGATTGGTCAGGTGACGAATTCGTACACGGTACAGTTGGGTGAGGGACTGTTGTCAAGGTTGGAATTGAGCAGGTTTGAGGAGTTTGAAGTGGCACATGTGCGCGCGTTGGTTCGAAGGGGGATGGGTGATGCAGAGATGGGTGGCGTGGCGATGTTGGAGACCGAAGAGGATGTGGCTGCTGCGACCGCAGCTGCGGCCGAGCAAGCAGAGCGAGAGGATACGGCCAAGCAAAATGTGCTGGATGAGTTGGCTTTGTCTGGGATTATGAGAAGCGTTGCTTCGCAGACCATCCGAGCTTCGCGCTTCGGTGCTTCGAGTAGCGTCGATTGCGCGCACTCACCAGTGCAGGGAACGCTGTTCATCGGAGACCTCAAGCTGTCAACGCTCAAAGCGCTCCTCTCGTCTTCGCCGTACCGTTTACCTGCCGACTTTGCCGGTGAAGGTATGCTTGTCTGTGCTCCAGCCACCATGACCGCTCCAGACGCTGTCAGCGTGTCCAAAAGGGGCAAAGGCAGGATTGTCATAGAGGGCAACGTCACCAGAAACTTCACATCGGTCAGAAACGCTGTTTATGGCTTGCACGCTCGCGTCGCCGGTGGCGTCTCGCTTGCGCACCAAACGCATGAGCAGCACTGATCATCGCACTGCGTCAAGGCTCGGGGCTCAAACATCCTGTTATCACTCACAATCACGAATGCATGCAATCTGGCACCTCGATCGTGAATCGCTCTTAAACGGGATGCGACGCTCCGATGCGCGTGTGGAATTGCGCGCGATCCGCGAGCCCCGGTAGCGGTGAATGAGAGTTGGCACGCTTCTCAGTGACACATGGACAGGTGTGCGCAAGTGCGTGGAACGTGGCACACGATGGTCAAGCAAGTGCACATGCGGTTGTGGTACACATAATGCGGACACGTGGTGTAAAAACGTAGCCACATGCATACCGGCGTTAAGGGGGATACAAGGCGTCGTGAGGTGAAGGTCGGACGAGTCAAGCGAGGTTGTTGTGGACGGTAGCGGGGCCAAGGTTGGCTGCGGCCTTTTGATTCTGTGTGGGCATTTTTGTTCGAGCCGCAGTCAAGGCGGGTTTGGAAGGGTCGATGTTGACGAGGGCTTGGATTTCGGCTTCGGCTGGTGGAGCCACTTGGCTGACGAACGAGAACTCGGAAGCAGCCATAGTCTCGAGGACACCAACCACATTTCCGTACGTGTCCTTGAAGACCTGTTTGGTGTCGTCTGAATCTTGACCTATATTGGCGGATTCGTACTGCAAGTACTTGAGCAGCATGTAGAAGCCCGATGTGACGATCGCCGCCGAGTACGGAGCGATCCAGTAGATCCAGTCGTATTGTTGAAATGTGGCGAGCACCGTATTCGGTCCCAGCGTACGCGCAGGGTTGAGCGAGCCTCCGGTGTAGTTGGTGCCAGCCAATTCGGCCAAGAAGAGAGCAAGGCCGATGCCGACAGGCGCAAGGAACGTGCCTCGGTGCTTCTCGGCGGCAAGCAAGAAGATCGCCAGGATCAGCTGGCTCGTCAAGAAAAATTCAAACAAGAATCCTTGCACGACGCTCGTACCGTTGGCCAGCGTAGTTCGCGCGTTGAGACGGCCAGGTAGCAGGCCGTCAGCAAGCGCAGCAGCGGCGATACCACCAGCGAATTGGGCGATGGTCAAGTGAACCAGCTGGAGCTTTCCCAAAGTTCCCGTCAAAAACAACGCCAGGGTAACCGCCGGATTGAAGAGGCCACCAGAAACACGGTAGAACGTCCAAGCGTTGACCGCGAGGGAGAAGCCGAAGCCGAGCGAGGAAAACAACAACGCCGACGTGTCCACCGGTGCGTTCTGCGCGAGCGACGTAGCCTCACTATCTCTCTGCGTGGCAGCTTGAGCGTTGGATGCCTGGCTGGCAATGATGAACGAGAACAAGAGGAACAAAACCGTACCGATAAACTCGGAGACGAACGCAATCACATTATTTTTGAGCACGAGCCGACGTCGAAGTGCAGCGCGGTAGTGATGTCGATGTTTGTGCTCGGTTTGGTCGACCTGCATGAACGATGGCAGCTGCTCTTCGATCATGCTGCTCTCGCGCCGTTCGAGCATAGTGGGCTGCTCCTGCGTGCGGTCGCCGAGCGAAAACATGGATGGCTGTGCTACCATCTCACGCACATTGCTATCTCCGCTTGGCACCGGAGCGCCAGTGCGAGCCAGTGCGAGACCCGACTGGTGCTCTTCGCGCTTGCGTGCGCCATGAACTAAAGTAGTGTCTGTGCAACCGCGATCAGCTTGACACATGTGCGTCGGTTGCTTGCCTCCTACATTGTAGACGCCGCTGCCAGCAGCAGGAGGCTTGGGATTCGCTGTGAATGTCAGCCGTTGCAAATAGGTGAAAGATCGATCATCAGTCTTGAGACCTGTACCGCGTTGCCCGCCACTCCAATGAACTCTCTCTGCCACTCGCGAATGCAGAAGCGTACTCACTCATGTTGGTGGTGCGAGAAAGCTGCTGTGGCTTTTGGATGGTGGTCATTTTGAGGTTGATCCTGGAGCTATCCTGAGGATGCTTTGTGGGAATATGTTGGGCTGTGCTTGCAATCCAACGATGATGGGGGCCAGCGCGAGAGGCGTGCGCTTTGCGATACGTTGAGCACGGAGCGTCTTGAGCGCTGCTCTCAAGGGAGGGTCAAAGGGTCGAGGTGACTTGGAGGTAGGGAGAGATCGAGTGGTTAGAAGCCAGCAAGTCGTCGAAGCTCTCACATTCAGAAGGACGGATGAAAGGCGGAATTCTCAGTCGAGACGTTGACCTACGATCTGGCAACCAGCCAAGCTCATGGATCAGTAAGTGACGACAGACTTTTGCTGCTTCCGACCGGCTTGAATTTGCTGTTCCTCTTGCTCGCTCGATTCAGCACGTAGAGAGACTGACGAGATGGCTATTCATGATTGCCAGGGACCTTGAGGCATCACAGATTCGACCACATCCTCGCTTGTTGCAGCATAGCCGACATGGCCCAGTTTGATCGCTACTTGTGCGCGGTTGTTTTCGATGCCGGTTCAGAAGCTGGACAGACACACCCAAGACATGAATCGCCAAGCTACATATGGTGGTACGCTACACACACGGCGCAAGGCCTGCTCGAGGCGTTATCATCTGGAATCGGCACAAGCCAACCAAGAACGAGCATCAAGATGAGCGTGCCACCCAAGATTACCTCACCCGCCAAACGAGGTGCGTGTTGACAGCCATGCTAATGTGTTCAAACACGAAAGAGAAGCGATCACGCATTCTCTTGCATCTTTCACGAATCGTGAATCACGAATGTTGCTCGATCAGTCAATGCTTCGCAAACAAGACTCAGGCCGAGTGCGGAGTACTCAACGTTTTTTGGGATTGTGTCTTCCCATTGATCAACATCATACCCAACTGCTTGTGCTTTTCCTCGGCGCTTCGTGCTGGATATCAGCTGCTCTCCAAATCTCGAATGTGGCTCCAACTCACAGACAGATTCCGCACACCCAAACACCGCACGCCGTAGTCGGCTGCGAGTTACGTCACTCGTGACTTTTTTGTTGTTGATTCGTGATTGTTTGACAGCTGCATCGTGCATGCACTCTGCACTCACCACTCACGCTTCGACCCAGAACAGCCGCGCGATGCTATTTTTAGGCCTCTCTGAAACAAGCAAGCCGCTAGACGATCCGTCCAAACATGTCTTCGCATTCACAAATCCGCGTGCGCCAAGGCCAAGCAATCATCTGCTGACACACGCCTCGTGAGGCCACGCGTATCGCTCTGCCACACCAACCCACGGCGACCAATTGAGTGCGCTTTACAAGATAGAGTCAATGGTGGAAAGGTTACATGTGGCAAACTGAGACTCTCGAGATCATTTCTGTCCCGCGCCAGCAAGCAGATCCCTGCCCTCGGCAGCATCTTGCCAGCTGCCTTCACCGGCTGAGCCGGCTCCAGATCCGCCCGAGGGACTTTCGTCTTCATCCTCGATGTCGACAATGGCTGCAGTTGCGGCTCCACTATTCTGCTGAGTGTCAGGACCAGTGCGTGCGGCGTCTACGTCGTCGTCTTCCTCGGCGTCATCGTCGTGTAAGGCAAATCTGCGATCGCCATCATCATCATCATCCAGGTCGTCACGGTATGGCTCGTCCGTGCGTCCACGACCAAGCAAACCGCGACCGGCAGAAGCTTCTGCGGCCTGATCCTCGTCGTCGTCGGAACCCTCAGCAAACGCATCATACAGCTCCTTTGTCCTGCGCGACTTCTCACCGCGTCGCGATCCGCGTCCGTCATCATCCAAATCGCCCATAGCCACCTCTTCGTCGTTGGCCAGCGACTCGTAACCACCATCACCACTGCCGCCTCGTCCTCCTCCACCACTGCCACCGCGACGCATCTTGCGTTTCCTCATCACAAAGAACGCCGCGAGTGATCCGGCAAAGATGATCACCAACCCGCCAGCTACAATCACCCAACTGCTGTTTTTCTTGAGTCCTGAAATGTAGCCGGTATCCGCTTCGGGCTGCACCGCGATCGGAACGCTGCCGTTGTGGTTGGTAAAATCGACGTGAGACTCTCCTTCGGCGATGCCATGGTTAGACGGAAGATGATCGGTAGGCTTCTTGAGTTTTGCTGAAGATGTGTAGCTGGGAGGTAGCTTGATGATCGTTGTCTCGGGTGCGGCGGGCAGCTTTTCGTGGTACTCGATCGAGTCTTCGGGGAAGTTCCACGGCACCGCTTTGGACGGATCGATGGATTCTCCCCACAGTGACATGCTCCATGCGTAAATGTTGCCTACTCTGTTGGGATGCGCTGGATCGAACACACGAAGCTTCCACTCGCCAGTGGGCGACTCACCCCAGTGCTTGAGCGTCATGAAGGACCAACCAGGGAAACCTGTCGTCGCGTCATCGTAGCGTCTCGACCTCGCCAAAGCCGACTTGGTGCCATGCGGAGAGATGAGCTCGACGTTGACATCACCTCGACGCTGGTGGGTGATCCAGACACGAACCGTGACGTGCTCAACGGAGGCCAGATTGGCTCCCTTGAGGTGGTCTTCGGTGACGGTGTACGTGGATTCGGTGCCAGACTGTGTGATGAGCGTCTCTGTTGCCGGTAGCGTAATGTTGGGCGACTCGTACCAAGCTTGCGGATTGACAAGCTTGTGACGCTTGGCTTCTTGAACAAACTGGTAAGCGTCGAGGAGACCGTAACCGTACTTGTGGTTGAAATGATGACCTGCTTGCGTCTGTTGCCAATCAGGATCTTCTGGGTTGAACTTGACGGCGCTGCGCACAGCAATGTGCTGCACATCGCGCCACGTCAGCTCGGGTCGGACGCTGAGACCAAGTGCGATGACACCGGCTGCCAAAGGAGCAGCAGCGCTGGTACCTCCGTGCGAACCGGTGCATCGATTGACGCCGTTCCAGGCGACATCGGTAGTATGAATATGATCACCACTTCCGGAGCTCCAGCTGGTAGCGATGATGGCCGAGCACATCTCCGAGTACCACGGGTGTTGCCCCTCGCGGTCGACGGCAGCAATGGTCATGGAATAGATCGAGTTGGTGTAGCCATCAAAGTTACACTGATCATCCGAGGCGCCTCCGTTTCCGCCGGCAAAGACAAAGACGCTACCCTTGCCGTCTCGTCCGTTTTGCACACCATTGAGCATCGCCTTGGCAATGAGACCTTTGGGCGCGTCCATGCTGCGACCGTCGTCGGGTGGTCCCCAACTGCAGCTATAAATGTCGTTTTCCTGATAGGCATAGTTGAGCGACGCAGCTTCGTCGACGTCCGAGATGGGCCCTGAAAGGATACGAACGCCAGAGACTTTGGCCTCATACGCGACACCGACACCGCAAACATCGTTCTTGACGGCAGCGATCTCACCAGCACATCGTGTGCCGTGCTGATCGTCACTCTCTCGCGGCTCGGGGAGCTCTGTGTGCGAGTTGAAGTCGTAACTGCCCGGTGCGTAGAAGTTGTCCCTAAGGTCGGGGCTGTGCATATCGAGGCCATCATCGATGAGGCACACTTTGATGCCTTTACCTAGAATGCCCTGTTCCCAAATTGCGGTCACATTGAGGTCGTTGCCCGTCTTGCGATCGTTGGCAAGATGCCACTGATCGGTGAAGATGGGATCCTTGATATCGAACTTGGACATCAGATCGGCCGTCTTGGCAGTCGGGATCATGGGTGGTCGAGGTGAGGGATCCGCCGATCTCAGACGAAAAGGCCAGCCGTCGACTGCTGGTAGTGGATCACGAAGTTCGGGGTATAGATGTGGCATCTCTGATGGATCATAGATGACGTTGCGCTTATGACGCCGCCTGACCTCTTGACGCTCAACAGCTTTTATTGACAGTGCAGCAGTGTGCTGACGCTTTGAGAGGTTGTACGTTGTGATAAATCCGGGCTCTCGGGCTGAGCGACGAATACGAGACCAACGCTGTAAGACGGGGTCCTGCGACTCGGGGACATCGGGTCGTGCGAGTGAAGCCGAAGCCGATGCCGATGACGAGGTTCCGGCGCCGCCACGCTTTGCTCGTGTGTCGCTGAGCTCTGGGAAGGGCTTCTCTGATCGCACGAGCCAGTGGTTTTGCAATTCACCTGCTCTTTCGACAAATTCGGCACCCAGCGCCTCTGCAATTGCGCGCGGGTCTGGCTGCTCGCCTGAGCGAGCGTGCACCTCGATTACATAGTAGTGATGAGTATCGTACGACCGTTTTGCGGGCAAGGGGACGGAGCGCTTCTGATGCGACCATGGATGGAGTGTTGAGCGCTTGTGCTGCTGTGTGACGCGTTGTGGTGCTCCTTCATCCGAGCAGGTCGTAGCAGCAAGGGAGCTGTTCGCGTAAGCATTAGGCTGCGCAGCCGACACTGTGAGAAAGGTGCCGAGAAGGAGCAAGAGGGAGCTGGATAGCTTGATGGCTTTCATGGTTGGCGAAAACGAAAGGAGCCTGTAGAGCAGAAGCGACAACCTGGCAAGCGTTCCTCTCGACGATTATGTAGACTGAGAGGGCGAGATGAGTTACTCGACTGCACGAGACAGATCTGAGCGCTACCGCGTTGGTCTGAAGCAATGTCGATCGATGCCAAAGTGGCCGAAATAGCTTGAAGATGAAGAGCTATCACGATCTGTGCGACATGAGCGAGCACCAATGAAGGAGGGAGGTGGCGTTCGTCTGGAAATGAACCCCTTGATGGCCGAGAGACGGAGGGAGCTGTCGAGATGGACAGGTCGTAGATTGAGTTGAAGGATGAGAAGAACAAGACGATCTAATCGTGTGCGAGGAACCACAAAGTGAGCAATCACGAATCAATCGAGAGACTCAGAGTCGTGAGTCTCAAGACTTGTGACACGCTTTGAGGTGGCCTGTGTGGCGTGTGGTGTGAGCTGAGCTGGAAATTCAGGGTTCGCCGCGTACGTTTCTTTCTATCTTTTGGCTGGCGTGAAGCACAGTCGTGAGTAGAATATCTGAGGGAAACCCAAAAAATTGCCAACTCGTGACTTGTGAGTGGTGACAGTCACGAGTTGTGTGTGTGGTCGAGTGTGTCCTGTGTGTGATACAATTCGTGATTGTGAATTGTGAATTCGAATCCGAGCTGGCAGTTGAGCGGCAAAGCTAGGTTTTAAGCGCCTCACGAGAAGCAAGAACCCCCTTGCGATTCTTCTGCAGCCAGCCAGCTGTCCAATCGTGAATCTGCTCGAATTGCTCACAAAAGCAGTCACGAGTTGGCACATCGCCTCGCCTCGCCTCGCGGTATGGTTGTTTCAATCACGCTGATCTGTCAGGGCGTTGCTTTAACTTGTGATTCGAACACTGTGACTGTTGCTGCGGTTGTCTGCAAGGGTTTTGCGCATCGTCTGTCCAGTGCTTTCGACTTGCTTTGCTCCTCTCGATCGTTCATCACACACATTCGTGATTCGTGATTCGTGATTCGTGATTCGTGATTCGTGATTCGTGATTCGTGATTCGTGATTCGCGATTCGCGATTCGATTTGAGAAGGCTACGTTCGATGAGAGCGAATCTATCGATCCCGCCCGATCTTCTGTACTGTCTCAGCCCCGATGCCACGCTCAATTTCCCCTAGCGAGCTGCTCCTATCATGTGTCTACACAGAGTCAAGCGTCAATATGACAATGAAGGATACAGAGCAAAAAGTCCATGCATAGTATTGCGATTGAGACAGATGGAGAAAGGCCGCGAAAGCGAAACGTCGGTGTCAACACACTCACAGAGCATCGTGCTCACTCGCAAGCGAGCGCTTGTCCTCGTCGTTCGACAGCGGCGCATAGCGTCGGATCAAACCATCAGCTGCCGCAGCGACCAGATCAATGGCATTCACCTCGCGCTGCCACGTAGCCATGTCGATTACATCCCTCTTGGCAAGCTGTCTGCGAGCCAAGCCAGCTGCTACACTTTGATCCGCCTCGGCGCCATCCGAAATGGCACGACGACTTCCACCCACACCAAGTGCGTTGCCCAATACGCTACCCAATCCGCTCAGTATATTTTGCAAGTTGACTCCGGACAGTGGGCACGGGAACGAAACATTGCGGTTAAAGTTGACGGGCACCGTGATGCTGAGCACTTCAACATCCACCTCGATCTTGAACAGGAAGCTCAAATCACCCGAGCCGATACTCGATCCACCAGTCAAATCGAGTCTGCAGTCCGAGGCAATGTTTCGAATCAGGCTGCCATTCGGATCCTCGCTTTGGTTGTACTTGATCTGGAATGGAAACTCGACCGTCGTGTTGGCGTTGGCTCGGATTGCCTGGTCGGTTACTAGGCCGTGGCCGAGCGCCGTCGACTGGTCCTCCGAATCGTACGCTGTCGCTTGGAGCTTTTTGATGTTGGCCGAGATCGAGTTGGGGTTGCTGACCGAGATGTCGATGCTGACGTTGAATGAGAAAGCACCATTCTGATAGTTGACGCCGTTCTGGCTGGGTACACCTATACCCGAGATGGCGATGTTGGGTGGTCGGACGAACAAGGCGAGCAGGCAGATGATGGAAACCACAAGGATGATGGCGAGGATCAGATTGCCTATCAGGATCCTACACAGCTTGGCAGGACAGCTGCGCGACTGGAACGCACGCTTGTCGTCCTTGGTCCAGATCGAATTGCCACTCGCACGCTTGGCAGCGTACGGGCTGCCAGAGTTGGCCTTTTCCGCGCCCATGTTGTAGTTGTCCATCTCACCAGCGCCAGCGCGGAGGTGGTTATAGTGATTGCCGTAGTCTTGCTCGTAGTCCCGATGCAGTGTACGCGACGGATTGCTGTCGTGGCTCTCACCCACCTCGTCACGATACTCGTCGTGATCCGGTCGAGACGAAGGAGGATCGTAGGGCTGCAGCGAATCGGCAGAGTAGGGATCGTGAGGATAATTGTCGTTGATATGTGGCAAGGTCGAAGAAACTTGTGCCCTGGGACTCTGAAACGCGTATGACATAGTGATAAGAAGGACAAGATCCCAAACCTGTCCGACCTGGACCTGCGATGAATGCAAGTGCGTGCGAGCAGGATCTGTAAAGGCTATTCAGACGAGGAATCGTGTCGATTCGACTTTGTGCTAGCTGCGAAATAGCGCAGCCGAAACGCGTTTTCTCAACAACGATGGTGTGCGTACGATGAGCTAAACGAGAAATAGACCAAACCCGAAACCGAGTCGCGACTGTTGTCGAAAGCACGAAGCACAGCGGCGGATGTCTGAGAGTGCCAAGGCGAAAGAGAAGAGGCGACAAGTGGTAGCTTTTCTGGCCAACAACCGTGAACGAGTGCAGCAAAGACGGTGTTTCACAGTGGTGAATTTTAGTGGAGGTCAAGGTGTCTTGGTGTGTCACAGAGCAGCGTCAGACTCGTGTCGCTGCTGAGCTGCCCGAACGTGAGTCGTCAATCACGAATGTACACCGCCTTGGATTTTCGACTTGACTGGGGTCTGCAAGGATTTCATGGCTGTGTTGCGCGAATCGTGGCTGTACGCCAGAGTCATGAGTCCGATACACGAATACTAACGATTTACGCTTGTGATTGTGATTTAGTCGCGAGTTGATAAAATCGTGAATTGGTTCAAAATCAAACTTGGAGTGTCGAGCTATTCCATACCACGGTCAGCCAACGTTCTGGCTTGCCGAATCACGAGTCGCGAATCAGCTGCATGAAAACAAGTTTGGTCATTCTCCCATCACGCATGCTGTCATCACGAATCACGAGTCACGAATCAAGGATCATGAATGTCAACTGTGCATGGAGCCTGCGTGTGCGTGTGCGTGTGCGTGTGCGAGTGCATGAGCTCCTGCTTCTTCGGTGATTGATAAATCGCCGTTGGATGGGATTCACAGATGACTCGTGACTGAATCGGGGCAGGCAGGTCACGACGAAATCCTGCGACTCTGCCAATCATCGTCTCGATCCGGGTTCGTGTCTAATTTCGGCACCGACCGCCAACTTGGTAGACAACTCCGTGACCGCACGCTGGCTTGGTGCTTCGCTTCGAACCTCATCTCCACTACCGACTCCAACCAAGATCGCAGTCACTCCTCCGATGTAACGTCCCCGATATTGTTCCGTGTTTCGATCTCCCAACTACGAAGCACAAGTTTTTGTCTGTATGATTGGCACGATCCGTTTGTGATTCAGGACTTGCTGTTCCTGAAGGCACTCCAGTTCCGAGGTAAGATCTCCAAGCAGATACACAGTGGGTTAGCAACGGGCTACCTGTTCGCAGACAAAGTATACGTTCGTTGAAAAGGCTAGAGAACATCGATTGCAACATGCTTCGATCCTCGTGGTCTCGTCGTGGTCAGCACTATTTCTTCTTTGCCTTCTTCTTCTTCTTCTTGTTCTTTTTGCTGCCGGTGCTAGGACCGCTTCCGACGGCTGAATCATTGGTTGTCTCGTTCGTGTCACCGTCCCCATCTGCATCATCACCAATGTCGTCACCATCGCGGTCGTCAGCGGCCTCTTCTGTCGTCATGGCTGAGTCCTTCGAGGCGGTTACAGCTGCTACAGAGTCACTAGTGGCTGAGGGAGCATCCTGGATTTCAGCAAGCTTCGCATCAATTTGCTGATCGTCACCACCAGTATGGCTGAGGCCATCAGCTTCGCCAACAACTTCAGCAGCAGCGTCGGCACCACTTGAGCTTTGTACGATCACTTCGGTTTGCTCGCTGATACCTCCGCTCGTTTCTGTTGAGCCTACCGGTACAATGGCCTCGGCGGCCTCAGTAGCAGGGGCATCAGTCCGCGTTCCCGATGCATCTTGCTCGGAGACTACCGATGATGCGATCCGCGCCCCTTCTTCCTTTGGCTCCTGTTTGCTGGCGGCAACCGGCTCGCTTCCGCCTGCCATGAGGGCATTTTCCTCAACTTGCGGACTCGGCGCCAACTCCGTCTTGGCAGTTACCTCTTCTCTCTTGGCAAAAGAAGCGTCGCGAGGTGCGGCGAGTGTATTTGTCTCGGCACTTGACTCGACGGGCTCAGCGATCTGGTTAGCACCCACATTTTTGTCTTCCACCTTCTGCTCGCTTACAGGCTTGTCAACCTTGTCAGCAGGCGCGAGAGCTGGCTCGACTGGTGCAGTCTCTGAAGGTTGTGCAGGGGCGGTGGGAGTCGTCGGAGCTCCGGGCGGATTAGGTGGCTGAGCTGCTGAGCTGGAGGACTGCTGTGCTCGCTTCCTGGCCGCTTCCGCAAGTCGCTCCTTGAGCGACATTCTGGCAGGCTTAGCTGGCGTTGATGTCGGCGTCGCTGCTGGCGTAGAGGCACCGCTACGCACTGGAGACGCCTCAGTTGAATTCGCTATTCCGCCTTGGCCGTTGTACGCAGAAGCGACATGCCTGTCTTTCTTGGGAGTCGACGGTCTTTGCGACTCGATCGGTTCACTGGCGGCAAACGTACCAACTGAAGATGTGTTTGTCACCCGTCTCGCAGTATCGTCGTGCTGAGGTGCTTCCATAGACACTTTGTGATCGGCTTGTTTGCCGGTCGCACTCTGTGAAGTGGCCGGAACATCAGCACTTTCCGTGGCTTGATCTTGTTGATCACCAGAGACAGCTTTGGTGTCTTGTCCTCCGTTAGCATCCTCCTGTTGGACAGACTCAGCCGCGGCCATGGATGCGAGCGTTGGCGCAGTCGCTGTGAGCTCGGACGATACTCGATCGCTTTCAGAAAGCACCTTTGCAGCGGCATCTGGAGCAGGCACGACGGACACCACAGAATCTTCAGACTCTGCTGCATCCTTGTCCTCAGTCTTGACAACAGCTGTCGACTGCATAGCCACGTTTTTCGAAGGTGGAGTAGGTGGCACGTTGTTTACCTCCTCTTCGACGCTCTGAGCCGCTGACGTTGACGGCCTGATGGAGGGCTCCGTAGCAGGCGTGGCCACTTCTCGTGCTGCTTCATCAATTGCCTCCTGAACCACACCAGCAGCTTGCGCAGTGGTCGCGGACTGAGACTGCTGTTGCTGGAGCTGCAGACTTGTGCGTGGCGTTGACTCCACGGATCGCTGCGTCTCAGCCGGTGTCGTAGAGCCCGGTGCATCTGTGGATCCGCGAGGACTCGCCGCCTGGCTGAGCTGTTGTTGTTGACGGCGAGAAAAGATATTGGGAATGCGCGGCTTGTATGTCACCGGCCCAAACGGCGATGCGACCGGCTTGTCGCGCGCAGGCGAGCCTGGGACAGTTTCACCGTTCGGGGTCGAGGAGCCAGTAGATGCCGTCACAGTGACAGCTGGCGTGTTCGGCACATGCTTGGCCGCCAACACCTGTTGCAATGCCTCGTCTTTCCACTCGACGTGCTTCAAGACAGACAGCTTGGTGCCAAGATAGCGAACATCGGTCTGCATCCGATCCAGCGCCTGCTGGTTTTGAATCGGAATCTTATCGAGCTCTTGAGCGATACGTGTATCGATCGCGCAAAGCACCTGACCGATCACGTGCTCCACAACGACAGCTTGAAGATATTTGCTGAGAACCTTGTGCAGCGTCGCAGTCTCTTTGACCAAATCGGCGGCGTACTTGTTGGGTTCGGGGTCTTTGCTTATGCCGCCTTGCTGCTCTTGATCGGCAGCCGAGTTGTCGGCATTCCAGTCGAGCGCGCTCAGCGTACGGCAGTGTACGGTGAGACGATCCGACATGATGGCGACGAGCTTGGCATGAATTTCGTACTGGTGCTCCTGAAAATCACGACGAAGCTTGTCAAACTCGGTGAGCATGACGGCTTGCTTGGGTGAAAGATGACGACGCACCGTTTCGCGGATGTACGGGATAAGCGAGATCATAATTGACAGCGACTGGGATGCAAGCGCAAGGTGCTTTGCGGTAATGTTCTTGAGACCCGCAGATCGCATGGCTCCGGCGCCGAGCACGACTTGGCAAGTGCGCGAGTTGAACTGCTTGAGAAATTCGACGACCCTCGCCATGGCCTCTGTGGTGAGCAAGGGCAGGTTGATGATGACTTTGAGATAGTCGACGAGCAGTGCAAGCACATCGAGACTGGCATCGACGACAAAGTACTGACGATTTTCGATGTCCAACGTCTTGGCTGAAATGGTCGCCGTCTCTTGATCGGCTACATGGTCGCCTGCTGCTTTGGCTGGCGCATCCAACCGACTTTCGCCGCCAGTGACGACGAATTCAGAGGGATCTTGAACAGCACTGCTGACGATGAGTCGAATCTGCGCTTGTATGTTGATATCGACGTCGGCTTGCGCCCAGGTCTCCTCCTCGACAGCTTTGGCTGCGCGTTCGATGCGGCGGCGATGAAAGTTGGCAAGGAAGCCTTTGGCCTGACCAAGAACGGTGGCTCTGAGACCAACGATCATCTTGCGGCACAGCTGTTCGGATGATAGCACAAAGCTCCAGCAGAGCTGGAAGACGACAAGAAACGGAGGCAATTCGAGAGCAGCATGCGTCTTGGCACGAAGCGACAGCAGACGTGCACAGAGGGTGTGCGCCTGTTCGGCGGAAGCGACTACCACCTCAGAAAGTCTGGCCGGAAGAGTTGTCGGAACACCTGATGGCATGGTAGGAGGAGACGCAATATCAGATGCGGGGACCGTACCCGGAGAAACAAGATTTACGACGCTTTCACTCTCGAGTGGTGGGCTCTGTACGGATGATGTGCCGGAGGCGAGGTCGTCCAAGATGCGGAGCACGAGCTTGCACTGAGCGTCGATGGCTTTGAGGCATTCCATTAGGATTTCGAAGAGCTTTTGACCAATGTTGAGGAAGGATGCATGTTTGAGATCTCTGATGCGTGCAGCAGGCGCTGGTAGATCTTCACGATCGTCAAACTTGGAAAGTTCTTCGGCAAGGAGCCACTTGACAGTTTCGGCCATTTCTGCGCTTGACTGCGAGAGTGTGGCTTTCCACGTCTCCTGGACTGCTTGAATAGCAACTTCTCGGTAGGCCGAGACAGTCGCTTCAATGCCACCTGTCCTTGCGAGTCCGACGACGATGGGCGCGATGCGGGAAGCCAACTCGGCGTCGGCCGATGAGAGCATGCGGGAATCGTGTGTGAAGGACGATGGAGTTGTTTTGGACGGCGTGAGGGATGGTTCAGTGATTGTAGCATCTGAGTTGAGGGATGATTGGCTGTGCTGGACGGTATTCGGGGTAGGGGAGCTGCCGGTGCTATCGGGTTTGGCCATTGAACATACTCGTTCTTTTGTGTAAGTGGCGAGTCGTGCATCAAGATCCTGTTTGAGTATCGCAACAAGGTCTTGCTCTAGCATGCCGGATAAGGTCTGTTCCATTTCATCGAGCTGCGCAGGAATGCTGGCGAGACTCTGCAGATCAGAGAGGAGGGGCTCGTCATCCGCCGTCCTTGTGCCGTTGTGCTCAGTGTTGGCTAGCGCGTGGTCGGCAGCGGGGCGACCGAAGGTCGCTCTAAGCTTGTTGAGC
This sequence comes from Mycosarcoma maydis, assembly GCF_000328475.2. Taxonomy (NCBI): domain Eukaryota; kingdom Fungi; phylum Basidiomycota; class Ustilaginomycetes; order Ustilaginales; genus Mycosarcoma; species Mycosarcoma maydis. Next base: position 98,048 of record NC_026484.1, read on the forward strand.
AGGTCGAGGGCTTCTTCGGTCTCGCCTTGCTGTAGAAGCAGACGAATGAGGTCACGACGCTCTACGAGCTGGCGCACGCTCTGGATGACGGTCTGTTTGCGTTCGAGGTCTTGTCTGTGCTGCTGTTGCTGAATGATGCGTAAGCCTTTCTTGGCTTGATTCTTATCGATGCTCTCGAGCTCGGACTTGAGATGGTGGATCTTGGCTAAGCAGCTCTCGGCTTCTGCATTGAGATCGTTGAGGTTTTCAAGCGCGGCAAAGAAGGAGGATGACTGCTGACCAATCTCGATGATGAGATGCTGCTCAATGACGTCGGAATAGTAGCTGAGCTTCTCCTGAAGCATCTGGTTCAAAGCAACGTCGTAGGTGGGAGCCTTTGCGCCGTTCTGGTCGCCAGGTGATGGGACGGCAGTTTTATAGCGTTCAGTTACCTGGTCGAATGTGTATGGGTTGCCGAGGTCAAAATCTTCCGAGAAGAAGAATTGCGGAACCGCGCTGAGGTTGGGCAGTCGTTTGCGAGGCTGTGGTGGGGGGAGAGCTTGTAGGTCGGACGAGAGGGAGGCTATGCTGGATGTTGTGCGATGGCGTAGATTGGGGTTTTCGAGCAGATCCGAGTCGTAGGAAGAGTCTTGGGTGGAAGAGAGTGATTGTTGTTGTTGTTGTTGCTGTTGTTGTTGTAGCTGTTGTTGCTCGATAGTAGCCTTGCCTTGCCTTCCCATGCTCTGATTGCGCATGAAGCGGTCCCATTCGGGACGAACGGACGAGAGGTAGGGGTCAAGCTCAGCCTTCTTGACCTTTGGAATTTCTGCGGGGACATGGTTAGGTGTGACGGGTGGGAAGCGAGAAGATTTCGGATCAATGGGATGCTGACGTTTGGAGGGATTGTTGAGAACGGTGGAAATTGCATTGAAGCCGGTCAGGGCGAGAGTGGGTGAGTTGAAGCCGAGCCCGGAGATGCTCAGAGTTGATGAGGCTGCAGCCGCAGAGGAGTAGATGTCTCGACCGAGTCGTGAAGCAAGGAGGCTTGGAGCAAAAGCAGTGCTGTTGATGGTCGAGTCGGCTTCGGAGCCTGGACTTGCTGGGCTAGTGATACCATTACGAAATTGAATTGAGCCAGACGTCTGCTCTGCTGCGGTGGTTGGCACTGCGTTTTGAGCAGCTGTGTATGCCAAAGATGGGCCGATACTGTGAGTTGAAGAGGCCGAGGCTTCTTGAGCGCCCGTAGACATGGTGGGGACCTTGCCAAGTACCTTGGTCGCAGCCCATCGAGCAAGCTACGTTGGTGCCAAACTGCTCAGCCGAAGCTGCTTTCAAGAGTGTATTGCGATAAGAACGATCCAAGATGATGATGATTGCTAGACTTGTGACCGAAAACGCTGGATGAGAATAAGTATTTGTGTGTGCGGTGGGTGAGTGAGTGAGTTTGTCGAGCGTTTTGAGTGGGTGAGAGTCAGGAACGAGTGAGTGTTGGTTGGTCGTGGTTGGCTCGTGTCCAGTCTGTCTCTTCCGATCCGCAATCGTGAATCACGATATCGTGAATTGCGAATCGGGATTTTTGAAGAATCGTCAACGTGACGAATCGTGAATCGTTGAATCGTTTGTCCGCTTTAGCGTTACGTTACGCCAAGCCACGAGTCACGAGTCACGAGTCTGACGGTGTTGCGTGCGATCATGAACCAGAATCACGATAAGTCTCGAGTCGAGAGTCACGAGTCGTGAGTCAGAGAGTCGTGAGTCGTGAGTAGATTCGAGATTTTGCAAAAGAGTGTTAGGATCCCCAAAACAACATTCGTTCGAAGGATGCGTAATGCACGATGCACGATGAACGGTCAAACCAAGTTAACCTAACTCTATGCGAAGCGCTGTCGAAAGCCATGCGCTGGCTGCCCACACGCTTGGGACGACTTTTGCTCGGAGCGAGACAGCACGCGACGTTGAGTCGTGAGTCTTGTGGGCGTGGCACAACAATCCAAGTGCTAACTTACTGCATACTTACGGCAGAAAGAGACACAGAGGATCGCAGCGTAGTTGTACTTTAGTCCATCCATGCCATCACGAATCGAAATAGCCGAGTCAAGCGCAGGCAGGCGCAGAAGGTCCAACCCGCGCAACAATGAGAGACAGGAGTAGTTAAGGGGTGTTGCCTTTTCGATTGATTGCCTCTGAACTGAACCACTCGTCACTGATGTTGGCGAAACATAGCGACGACGTACGCTTTACAAGAATCTTTTATCCGTCCGAGCGGCGAGTTTTTCTCTGAATCACAATCGGCGGATCTCTGATTCACAATTCTTTGATCTCTGGATCTGTGGATCTGTGGATCTGTGGATCTGTGGATCTGTGGATCAAAATCTCGTGGCGTTGTGCGGTGTGAGCAGTGACAGTGCGAGTGTGCGAGCGCGGATTCAGCTCAAGTTAAACCTGAACGTTGTTTGGTGCCTGACGCTAAAGCCAGCCCGATTCTACCCCAAGAAAAAAGGCGGGGCGGACCGCGTTTTCATGGTAATCGTGAATCGTGAATCGTGAATCGTGAATCGTGAATCGTGAATCGTGAATCGTGAATAGTAACAGCTCTTGTCCCAGTGCGACCAAGACTCTTCTCATCTTGGACCGCGAACAACTGTCTCTCTCCTCAGCCGCGACCAGCGCATCGCTCTAATCAAACGCCAAGAACACTACTGACTTGGGCTCAACTGACGCAACAGCGACCCTTGACCGTCAGTGCTTCGGTGGACAAGTCACAAACCACAGGGTTGGCTATCTTGCTATCTTGCCGTTTCCTGTATCATAGTCTTCTTTCTTTGCTGCCATTTGCCACGCCATCCGAGCCTCATCCTGTCAGCCCTACCGCTCGCACAAGCCGCCTTGTTGTGTCCAAGCCTTGGTCTGCTACCAGCTGGTCTTGATACGCTCATGGCACATTCTTGATCCGTGACCTCGGCTATCGTCATCGCTTCTGGACACAACTCATTGTGCTAGCATGGTATCGGCGACGACCCTTTCGTAGCATCGCCATCGCTATTGCCGACACCATCACCACCGCCACCACCATCTCCATCGACGTCCATCGGCTTGCTCAAGATGGCGTATTCTATGGCTTTCCCACCCACGTCCATGCGGCCTCTGCCCGGTGGCACCACGCTCGTATCGGCACAGCAACCAGTTCCAGCAGCTGCTGCCGTCATGACCACCGAGTCCTTTGACGCTCCTGAAGGCATGTACGTCTGCACCTCACGATTTACACCGCCGCCGCAACCCATGATTCATCTCAATCCTGTGCCTACCACCCAACTCGGTTTGTCAGCCATCTATCCGACACCTCGCGTCTCCAGCGTCAGCCTTCGATATCCAGCCTCATCCAAAAAGGCATCCGATTCTATTACGGCTGAATTGGCCGCAGCTCCCTCCCACAATGTCCTGCTTGAAGCACCACTCGCGTCTCAAGGCATCGATGCCCCCTCCTCCAGCCTTACTGGAGGTTATCCGCCAGGCACTGCTGGTTCCTCTGCAGGCATTGCTGGCATTGGCGGCGCCGGAATGGGCTTTTCAGGGCTGGGTGAGACCATGGGTAAACTCAGCGCCAAACCCACCCGTCCCAAGAACAGCCTTAAAAGCACCTCGAGCAACTTTGTCAATCGTATGATGACTCACCCGGATCTCGCAAAGATTCTCGCCGCTCGTACCGACTCGGAGCACTTCACCTTTCTCACCAATGCTCGCTCCTTCTTCTGGCTCGCCGACACCACCGGCAGAACCAAAGAGAGTCTAGCGCGTATCACTTTCAGTGCGTCTCCTTCAGCACACGACGTCAACCAATTCACTCGCGCACACGACCGTCTCGACATTGTCATTGGCTTTGTCACTGGCGATTTGATCTGGCTTGACCCCATCGCTTCCAAGTATACACGTATCAACAAGAGCGGCTGCATCACCAACTCGGCCGTCACTCAGCTGCGCTGGCTTCCCGGAAGCGAAAATCTCATCATGGCTGCACATGCAGATGGTAGCGTTCTCATCTACGACCGCGAACGAGAAGATTCCAGCGATTTCGCTCCTGCTACCTGGGAAGCTTTAGCCGCCAGCACTCCCTCGTCGTCCAGCGTCGCCCTTCAGTCGGCCATAGCTGTACCAGGAACCCCCTCATCCGCTGCCATGTCGGCCAGCCAGACCTCCGCCTCCAACGACTCGTCTTCTTCCAACCCTGCTGCTTCGGCACTTGGGTCCGCCATGTCCGATTCGCGTCCCATGCTCGGTGCTCGAACCGTCACGAGTTCAACCGCCACCACTACTACCCAGACCGATATTGCGGACACCAATCTCTCCATCGGCTCGAGCAGCGCCGCCAACCTTGTCAAGCCCAGAACCGGCCTTGCACCAGCCACGCTCTCTCAGCGACGTCAAGCCGCAGACCCTACTTCTGAAGGCCAGCCGCTGCTGGTCGTCACCAAGCCAGGTGCTGTCCCCATCACATCCGGCCTGCCATCTGGTGCTGCGTTGCCCTCGCCCGAATATCAACAGGCAGCCGCCGCCGCGGCTGTTGCAGCGGCCAATTCCAACTCGTACGGTAATGGACTCTCTGGAAAGGGAAAAGAGACGTCGTGGTCGCGCCTCAACCCGGTCTCTCATTGGGCCGTGTCCAAGACGCGCATCACCGACTTTGCTTTTTCACCAGACTACTCGCATGTTGCGCTTGTCGCAGAGGATGGCATTCTACGCATCGCAGACGTCAACTCTGAACGCCTCCTAGACACGTTTGAATCGTACTTTGGCGGCTTCAACTGTGTCGTCTGGTCGCCCGATGGCAAATTTGTACTCACGGGCGGCGAAGACGACTTGGTCACCGTGTGGGCGCCACGCGAGGGCCGCATCGTCGCCAGATGCCAGGGACACACCTCGTTTGTGACCGGTCTCGCATGGGATCCTTGGCGATGGTCGTCGGACGATCGCACCTATCGATTCGCTTCGGTGGGCGAAGACTGCAAAATGATTCTCTGGGATTTTTCCAGCGCCGCGCTCAATCGTCCCAAGACATACGCGCCGCACCACGCGGGTCATCGACGAAGTTCTGTCGGGCTGGGATCGACGTATTCACTCGCGGACAAGCATGTTTGCTCATCCATTATGCGCTCTCCTGCGTCGGTGCACACAGGTCGTCGCATGAGTGCCAACAACGGCTCGGCGTCGTTGACGCCCGCGACCGTGACCGACGATACCATTCGACATGCAGCACTGCCACGTTCCGAAGTAGCCATCTTGCAGCCCGTTGTTACCGTCAACATTGACGGCGAGATTCCAGCCGGCGTCCGATTTGCGCCGGACAAAGTTAGCATTATTCGTAAGAACGCTGCGATCGACACCTTTACTCGTCCTCTCCCCGAACGCCCGGCCAGCGTCGTTGCCTCGGCATCGGCGGGAACGCATCGAGCTTCATTGCCGGCAGGGGCACGTACGAACCGTCAACCGCCCGCATCTCAAGCGTCGCGTGCACCTCCTCCGCCCCTGAACCTTGCTGTGAGCGCGGCCATGTCGGCTCAATCTCAACAGTCTTTGGCAGCTAGTCCGACCACTCCAAGGCACGCCATGCCGAGTAGCACATCTGCAGCCAAAAATGGCATCACTGCCTAAGGTAGCTGTATCACTCGGCTGTCATTGAATCAACAGATTGCGCTTGCAAGCATTAGAACAAAGTGCCTTCTCGAACAGCGTCATTGGCGCTCTGTGCTCGAACGATGTTGTTGGTGTTAGTGACACCATTTTGGGCGGGTTGGAGATAGTTGAGTTCCAACTCGAGCATTTCCATGAGTGTACGAAGCGTTCGCTGTTCCCATTCTCCCCACACCACGGCACTGTAGAGCATTGTGGTTCCTGCCCACGCGGCCACGACTGCGAGCAATACAAAGACTGGATTGACTGCGCCGAGCGGCTGAAAGATGCTTGCTACGATCAGACCGAGAGCGACGAGCAGTGCTGTGCCGAAGACGTAGAGGTGAGACGATTGGTTGGAACGGCTAGCGGCGAAGCCTCCCGCTAGCGCGTGGAGCGAACAAGTGAGGACACGCCGCTGCGCTGTTTTGCGGGCGTCGGAGTCGGAAGCGGTAGGCGATGGAGCGCCGGAAGAAGGTGGGAGGATATCAAAGGTGGAAGCAACGCCGAAGTGGTCTGAATAGGAACACAGATGTTCGGGTATGGTGTCCGTGATGACGACCGACGAGGATTTGCACGTTAGCCGACCGCGTGTGGAGTGAGATGCCGAGTAAGCTAGGGCAGAAGAAACGGTAGATGCGTTTGATTCGCTCGAGTGTTGCTGATCGACAGGGCCACGGTAGAAGATGTAGTCGAGACGCTTGCCGGCGCCTCTTGACGCTCTCTCGTCGAGAGGTTTGCCGGCTGTCCAGGTGTTGAGTGGCGAGTCACATGTTACACCTAATTCCTCAATCGCACGCTGTGGATCCGGCGCTGCAGTTGCGCGATCACCCACTTGCGTTGATGTCTCTTCTGGATCCAACGATACTGCGTGCTCTGGTAGCTGAGGACGCGTATCCAAAAAGCTATCGTACAAGCCGCCAATATGCCTTAGCAACCCAATTGCCAGAGAAGGCGGAGTGGAATTGAGATCGCCCACACAAACCACATGTCTTCCTTTACTAGCACTGTTCCTGCAATTCGCCGCAAGCTCGTACGCCTGTGTGATGCGGTGTGACCTCTTGTATTCTGGACCATCCTCGCCTCCCGCTGCTACGAAATGCGTGTTCCACACATCTACCAATCCCAACCGCGGATGATTGATGGTAACAGACCCACAGGCTTTGCCCACGAACCAGTCTCCATGGTGCACGTGAATCGGCTGTCCGTTGAGCGAGTACGGATGCGTTCTCGTTTCGAGGATGTTCCAGCGGGAAAGGATGGCGAGACCCGAACCGAATGCACCTGAATAGAAGAACTTGGAATGAGGGTAGCGCGAGGAGAGGGCGTGCTTGAGAAAGCGCCAGTCCCTGGATTCGTACCAAATTTCTTGCAAGCACACAAAGTCGTAAAGGGGCATGTCGGAAGATGCAAGCCGAGAAGCGATAGCTTTGATACGCGCTATCCGAAGCTTCGAGATGTACTTGAGGCCCCAGACGTTGAGTGTAAGGATGCTTAGCTGGTGGTCATCGGAGGGTGGATCCGAGCCGACAGGTTCAGAGGCGGGTGGAAAGATGGGTGGCAACGCCTGCACCTCGGAGGTTGAATGTGGTGACAATGGAAGCCTCGGCATCTCTGCGAGTTTGTAAACCAGGCGCTGATACGCTAGCCGAGAGCGTTGTGAGTGATGGAAAGTAAAGAGTGGCTACGGACAAGCGTTGCAAGTGATTGATCGTGAGTCGTGGGTGTGAGTGTTGGTCTCTGCGCACCAGGCTCTCAGAAAAACCTCCACCTAAGTTAGCTCAAGGTGCAGCAAACAACACGAAAACATTCGTGATTCGTGATTCGAGATTCGCACCGCATCCACGATTCACGATTGTCACAATCACCAATCACGAAACGTGAATGGCCACAGTCACAGTTTGCTGCTGCTGGAAGTGAACGAAATCGTGAATGCATTGGCGGTTCCGATCGAGGAATACAATCACGAATCACGAATGGATTTTGAGTTGAAATTGCAGGGTTCCTGCAACGTCGATGTCAACTTAACAGCTATGCAGAGCGCTACGGCTTACGGCTCATGGCTCATGGCTCATGGCTCAGTCGCTCACGTGGCTCAGTCACTGGCGCTGGCTGTGCCCGTGTGCGGGATTCACGAATCAATCGTGATTCTTGAAGCGCAGCTCGTCTTGACTTTCGTCCATCCTCCTCCTATCGGCGAGCGTAACAGGACTCAACTCGTACTCACCCTTGATCGGATATCTGAGCCTCTGAGGCAAATTCGGCCGTTTCGATTGCTGTCAGCAAGCATACTTCCAAGCAAGCATACTTCAAAGACCTCGTCGCATTTCAGGCGCGCGTTTCCTGCAAGTTCTACGCTTAAGCATCATAGGCGGCTCTGCGAGCAACCCTCCTCTTACGCTTCACAATAGACTTAGCAAAGACAGGCTCGCTGCATAGCTGTCCACCATGATCAAGGTAGGCGTACAAAGACGACCCTCAGCTTCTAACTCGACTTTGTAACTGACGATTGGATTTGTTCACGACCGCCACCAGATCTGGAGCATGAAGAAGGAGGAGGAATCGGCAAAGAAGAAGAAGCCAAAAACGTCGCCAGCACAGCTACGCGTGCAGAAAGGTAGGTCACAGCAGCAAAGAGCCTCTACAGAGACGACTTTATCAAATACTCACCGTCGCGAACGACGATCATCTTCGACTTGCGCTCGCTTGCTTCCAGATCTGACCGAACTCGAATTGCCAAAGACGATGAAGACCGACTTCCCTGACCCAGCAGATGTGCTCAACTTTTCTCTCACAATCGAGCCAGATGAGGGTAAGCAAACAAACTCGGGATGCAGATCTCACTATCGCTCGGAAAGCTGACTAACGCATGTCAAACATTTGGCGGTGGTCGGATAGGCATGTACAAGAGCGGATCGTTCAAATTCACTTTCGCCATCAACAGCAATTATCCACACGATCCTCCTAAGGTCAAGTGCACACAAAAGGTGGGTCTTTTACCGGATTTTGTGGTGCCTTCCACTGCAGACCGAGTGCTCACCGCTCTGTTGATCGCGTTTACATACTTGCACAGATCTATCACCCTAACGTCGACCTGGATGGCAACGTGTGTCTCAATATCCTTCGTGAGGACTGGAAACCTGTCCTTAATCTCAACTCGGTCATGGTTGGTCTGCAGTACTTGTTCCTCGAGCCGAATGCCGATGATCCACTCAACAAAGGTACGTGAATCTTTCTGCGGCGGGACAGAACTCAATCGAAGCGACATCATACTGAACATTTGACGCATTCAATTCTGATTTCGTGTTCACCAACGTAGAGGCCGCAGAAGACCTTCGCAAGGATCGATCTGTTTTCGCGAGCAATGTACGAAGAAGTCTTGCCGGCGGAGCTATCAGTAAGTTTCTTGAGTATCAATTGCCTACGACCATTTCGGAGTATATCGCTGACTCTTGACCGATCGATCTACCTTGCCCATGTCACTCAGAGGGAACAACATATGACAAGGCTACTGTCAAGTGATAAGGGTCAACGAACAGCGTGTCTACATGCAAAGACAGCGTACGCGTCCGAGAGCGTCGCGCGAATGTACTTCTATTCTCCACACTGCATATCACAAACATTGGTAGCTCTCCAGCGTCACACTGAGGCGAATCTGTTTGTCATCACGCATATGAGGTTCTGGTTAGGAACAGGTCTTATGCTCGAGAGTGGAGGATCACAGAATCGTGAATGAGTCGCCTGTTTCTTTTTTACGCTGAACACTCGTGACTTTGGCTCGCTTGAGATTGGACCCTGCATGCTGAGCAGACATGCCGCGAACTAAGTGACTTGGTGCTTTCGCACGTCCCCACGTCTCGTCTTGATAAGGTACGTGTTAGCTTCTCGCCGAATCAACGTTGACACGAGTCGTGAGTCTTGCTCTTGGGATCGCATCTGCGCAAGACGCTCACCTAGTAGATCTACTGACTGTTTTGTACTGAGATCTAAAGCTGTAGCTGAGGCAATCACTGTCGCACTGCGCTTGTCTCGAAAGGACAGCCTGTCGAGCTGTGACGATTGTGATCCAGCTCGCACCGCATTTCGCACACAAACGCACGCTGCGCTATCAGCCTGGGACATTGGCCTTGCTCGTAAACAGGATGGCCTGGCGCTGTTCAGGCGGCACGAATGCCGAGCTGATTGCCAACATGCGCAATGCATCGCTCATCACCTCATCTCGCGTCTACGAAGCTATGCTCAAAGTGAACCGAGCCAACTATGTGCCTTCCCAACTAAGCGCGTACCAAGACTCTCCGCAAACGATCGGCTTTGGCGCCACCATATCTGCCCCACACATGCATGCACATGCAGCCGAAGCCCTGCTGCCTTTCCTCCACTCCCAAGCAAACGTCCTCGACGTCGGCTCTGGATCTGGCTACATGCTGGCCATCTTCCACCACCTCGTCGACAACGGGAAAGTGATCGGCATCGACCATATTCCGGGACTCGTGGATCAGGCCAATGCGAATCTAGAGCACGATGGTCTCGGTGCAGAACTCAAGAATGGAAAGATTGTGAATGTTTGCGCGGATGGCAGAAACGGCGTCGAGGCACAAGCACCGTTCGATGCGATCCATGTCGGAGCTGCTGCCCCTGGCATCCCACAGTCGTTGCTGCATCAGTTGAAAGCTCCCGGAAGGATGTTTATCCCAGTAGCAGAGCAGGACGGATCGGGCGAACAGAACATCTATCAAGTCGACAAGTCCGAGACAGGCGAGATCACAAAGACCAAAATCTGTGGCGTGCTCTATGTGCCCCTTACGGATGCTGCCAAGCAGTGGAGAGCGTAACATCCAAGATGATGTGCAGCCACGGATAACGATGTTCACCTCCAACTAGGAATACACGCACGCACGCACGCCATCAATCATTTGGTACCTTGTCCAGAATCTAGCATTGCACGCGTCGGAACACGGAACCGTGAACGAGCAAGGCTCGAGGGCGATATCTTTGTGTTGTGTCGTGCATGGCGTTGTCGGCTAGTGAACGAGGTGCACCAATGGCGCTCATTTCTGCTATTGCTGCTATTGCTACTGCTGCTGCTGCTGCTGCTTCTCCCAATCTTCCTCGTCCTGATCCTTAGCAGGCATGCTATCATCCTCGCCCTTTTTCAAAGTTTCGTTGATCGCCTTCTTCAACAAGCCATAAGCCTTTTCCAAATCGTCATTGACAATGACCCAATCGTGCGCTCCCTTTTCCCTGGCATAAGCCATCTCGGTGGCAGCCATAGAGAGCCTCTTGTTGACTGACTCTGGTGTCTCGGTGCCTCGACCTATCAACCTCTGCTTGAGAGTCGAAAACGAAGGTGGAGAGATAAAGATGTAGATCGGGTTCAACGAAGCGTGGTTGGCCTTGATGAGCTTGACGCCTTGAGCGTCGATGTCGAGGATAGCGCGACGCGCGGCTGTGCTTCCATCTGCACCTTTGACGCCTTCGGTGGATACGTCAGCCACCGCCTTGGCGGTAGTGCCGTATCGGTTGCCGCCAAACTTGGCGTGTTCGAGAAACGCGCCCTGTTGAACAAGGTCTTGGAATTCTTGCTGTGAGACGTAGTGGTACGACTGGCCGCGGACCTCGCCTGGTCGAGGGTCTCTTGTTGTATCTGCAGTCAAGCAACAGGCAAGCTCTGGTCAGCATCAAAGTACAAATGCCCAAGTTGTGCGCAAAACCAGGATCACTTACGAGATACGGAAAAACCAAAGTCATTGGGGAACTCTTGAAACAACTTTTTCAGAAGTGTACTCTTGCCCACACCCGAAGGACCCGACAGCACGATCGGACGTTTGTCGCTTGGAATCGGAGGCGTCGACGCCCAGTTGGACGACGGCATGCTGGCGGTAGATGCAAAAGGAAATCTCTTGACAGCAGCCAAGAAAGAGGAGGATGGCAAGCAGGTTCCAGAGGCAGAAAGAAAAGGAGTGATGCAACGAATCATTCGAATCTTGAAGGCTTCCTTGATCTGAATCAATCTTGGATGTGTGTCCAGGTGGGCTGTGTGCTGAGCTTGATGTCTGAGTCAGATGGCGAGCGACGAGCCGGATTCGTTATTCATCAATCAATCAATCAATCAATCACGAACCACGAACCACGAACCACGATTACTGCTTGCTTGCTTGCTTATAGTCTTCTTAATCACGAAGGCCGCTCCGAGACGGGAACGCTGCTGCATTCACGACTCTGTCACGTGTGACTTTTCTCTGCGTGTCGGCGAAACCCTGACAAAGTCCAAAAGGCGAACAACAAAAGTTGCGGTTAGCAGCAAAAATCGTGAAGAACTTAGTCTTCTCCATGTTACCTGCGAAAGTCAAGATTCTAAATCGGGCCCGATGGATTCTTGCTTGGACCCTGAGCTGCGAGAAAAGCTGTTTGTGCACTCAACCCAAAAAAGGTTGGCTACTTTACACGCCCTTGACGTGATTCACAAGCTTGGAGAAGGCAGCGCGTCTGTGGATGTGCAGCGAGGTGAGAACAACACGCAGCGCTGCAAGTCGTGCGTCTTGGTTAGCAGCAACACCCGGTGTCGACTCTGCTTTCAAACACGGTAGCTCGCAACACAATCATCATCATTGCGACATCCTGTTCATACATACTGCTATGATTGTGCCCGACTCACAATCAGCAGACGTTGCTGGGCCTTCCAGACAATCGGCCGGATCACACGATCGATGGAATCGGCATCTTAACCCCAAGGTCAAGCCGGAACCCGCCTGCGAAAACAGCAACAACGTCATTGACCTCTGCGACTCGGGAGACGAGCTTGCTCGTTCCGTCAAACCTGTACCGTCCAAGCCTATACTACGCTCCAAAACGCCTGCTGCAAAGGGCGGCAGAGTCAAAGACCAAGTTGACGACGATGACAATGGCTATGATGGTCTCCTCAAGTCCGACCATGACGACGAGTTTGGCAGCACGTTTGTGAAACATAAGAGCAAGAAGCGCGGATTGTCAGAATCGCCTTCAATATCGAAGCTATACGCTATCGCTCGGATTGCCACTCTCGCCACGGACGGTGTCGCTTCGGTCTCAGAATGCGAAGCAAAGCTAGCTGGCGTCAGCGCAGGCATTCTCTCTCGAATCCAAAAGTCGCTCGCTCTCGCCAAACACCCGGGCACAGGTGAGGCAGAAGCGCAACAGGCGCTCCGCCTCGCCACGCGTCTGATGTCGTCTCAGAACCTAACACAGGCGGACCTGCTCGCTTCGTCCGATGCCGAAACCAACCAATCTCGTGCTGGAATGTCGATCGTCGAGATCGTCTCTCAAACCAACGCAAGCCCGCGCAACGAGAGCTGGGTCAATCAAGTCGCCATAGCTGTCAACCTGTTCTTTGATGTAAAAGCGTACTCAACTTCGTACGCAAATCGCACCAAATTGAGCTGGACCTTTTACGGTCTTGCAGTCAACACGGTCGCCGCCGCACACGCGTTCGAAATGGTTCACAACCAGGTGCTCACGTGGGCATACGACAAGGCGGCAGCCAAACTTGTATCTGGTAAGACGGGAAAGAACAGCTACTGTCAGGGCGTCGCTGCCGGACTGATCGCACTAGCGAAGAAAGAAAAAAAAGAAGAGATGAGACTGGCCATTGAGTCCGAGCAGAAGCGACTCAAACTCGCAGAAGAGCAAGAACAAGCGCAGATCAAGAAGGAAAGGCAGCGTTTGAATCAATCTGCTATCAAGTGCGAGTCAGACGTCCCCACATGGTCGCGTGTCAAGCCAGAGGCGCACGAGCAAAGTATGCATACCGGCTCAGCCCGCGGATCTCGAACTGTCAAGCTGGAAGATGTCGTGGATGAACAAGATACCAAACCTTTCAGATACGGCATCAAACGATCTGACTCGGAGGACGCTGATGCTGGCTTCGGTCGATGGACCGAGAATCGCTCGAATCGCGGTATTAGTGTTGGAGGAATCAAGCGCGAAAACGGCGTCGAATACGATGACTCGGACAACGAAGATACCAATGAGCAGTTCTACGATTTTAACAACCACATTCCTCCCGGCCATGGCTTTGGGGACGACGTTGACGATGATATCAAACCCCATTTCGACGAAGCTCTCGAACGCGATATCATCGATCTCACCGACGACCTCGAAGAAGATGTCAAACCAAAACTTGAGACCGATTTCACAGACGTGAAACCGAAACCCGAACGCGATAGCGAAGATGTCAAGCCAGATTTCGGCGCCGGTTGGCAATCTGGCAACCAGCTCATCCGCTTCCGTCAGGACGCCGAGAAAGTTGCCGACGACTACCTCGCCTCACAGCATTCTGGCTTGAAGCTCAAGAAACGCGCAAAGTCGAGCTTCAAAAAAGATTCACACGCCTTTCAACAGGGCAAAGAGGACGCCAAGAAGATCGATGTAAAGAGGAAACGCATTCAAAATTGAACAGCGTGTCGTTTCAGATATACGGTCTTGATGTGTGTTCACTAGTCGCATTGAATCGATGAAACTGAGTGTGTGTATTTTGTGATTGCGATCTGAGGCATAATTTCATGGAACGTTAAGAGTTCGTTGTCTTTTTGGAGCGTTATTTCAGTGATTAAGCGGGACTTGAGTATTGCGCCGAGAGTTCCGAGGCGTTTGGATAGTGTCCAGGCCACCGTCGAGACGCGAGTCGCAGAAGCGAGCAACAAAGGAGAGGGGAGTATCGGCTTCTTGCTGAGACGCTGCACAGCGCCAAGTCCATATAAAGGAAAGGACGTTACTGTTTCGGGCACGCTCGCCCTATCGACGTGACTTGCAGGGGGTCTTTTAGCACGCGTGACTGGATCGTCTTCAAGTGCAGCTTGTGCCGAGTTTTCAGCCTGGTCACCCCAACAGCTATCCCCACGGTGACGGTTGGTTGCCACGGATACGGCGCTGTTCATCTACTCCTCCACTACCGCCTCGCCTCCATGCATTGCCAACCAGACTCTCTGCATCTTCCAAGCTCAGAGCCCTTGGAACACCCGCAAACAACCCGGCGCCTGAGGTCGGTGGTTTACGACCAAGGTTCGTCTCCCTCAAAAGCTCATGCTGGTCGAAGCCATACACGTTCTTGGCTTTACTGAAGTTCTTCGCGATGAGTGCATCCAGCGAAGGCCTCATAGCACCCAAGGGTGTATAAACCGTCCCTCCCTGAAGATGAGATAAGGCACTTTGCACAAGCACTTGGTCCACACTGCTGTATCCTTGCTGAAATCCTCCAGTGCGCAGGTAGTCGTCCATGTACGGCCAGTGCGCCACTTCGTTCCAAGCATCATTGCGGAACAGATACCTGAGTGTAACCACCGCTTTGGCTTGTTGAGCTGGCTCATTCGGGTACATGTCCTTGGCAAATCGTTGTAAAACGTTCTTAGCGCTGTAAAATGCTGTTGTGGGAGCACTCTCGACGAGCCCCGCCAAGCTAAGCAACGTAAAGAAGAACAGCAATAGGTTCAAGTTCATCTTGAGCGCAAGATCGAGAAGCTGGGAATTCCGGTGGAGCGAATCAAGAACGAAAAACGAAGGACGAAGGACGAACGAGGAGAAATGGATACCAGCTACAGTGGTTTATATCCTTCCCATGCAAGCCATCACCGTCAGGACGCCTCAAGCACCTAGCGAGATTGGAACAGCAAGAAACTTCAATACACTGTCTAGCTCACAATACAAGCTTGTGTAGTGAAAGTTTTAATGTGACAGCAGTGAGATCAGGACAGGTGTCGCCATAAAACTCGAATTAGATGACAAAGGGTGGCCATGCGACGATCACGCCCACCAACCCTTTGGTAATGCATACAGAGTCTGCCAGTAGCTGATCAGAACCATGTTTGAGACTCACACTATTGAGTCGAATGATCACAAGTATGAGGTTAAAGTACTGAGAAGCACGAACCCACAAATTGACTGTTAGATGCACATTATGAAATGAGGTGCTGTCTTCCGTGAAGGAATCACCCACCTTGTAGAGCCTTGGGCGGTTGATGCTGTTCGAATGAGGGAATAAGCCTCAATAGGGTGGTTCGAGAAAAAGTTGGAACCTGCGTTGATGAATAGGTCGTTGCTTTGCGGCGTGCAGCTGTACCATTCACGATTGTGACGGTAACCTTTCGAAAAATGAAGCTTCGAGGAAAGACGCGAAAGGAGAAAGGTGCACATAGTATGGCAATCACTCTGCGACTGCTGCCTGTTCTCTTGGCCATAGCCATCACTGGTATCCACTCCCTTCTTCAGAGCCTTCATCGCTGCTTTTCAAACGCTTTAAACCTGAGTCTGCGTCTCATTTTCGTTCAAAGCAGCGCTTGCGATAACCGCGATGACATCGGCAGTCTTAAACGAGCACAAGAGCGTTTCGCCACGCTACCTGTCATTCGTGATTGTACGGGAAACGAGCTCGTAGTATTCACATTCGTGATTCATGATTGCCGAGTGACAACGAATGTCGTACTGCATCATTCGTAAGCAAAATTCACGATTACGTGGCGACGAGCATACTGCATCGGCGTTCATTTCCATCCACGGTGGCTGTATCTCTGCAGCGAGCAGCACAGCTCATGCGCGATAATTTAGGGTCAAGGTCAGTGGGTTACATCTCGCTTAGACAAACGACAGCTGAAAGGTGCCAGAATAAACTCAACGGCTACTGAAACTATAGGGAACGACTTGAATACTCACGACGAGTGCGGGAACGCGGTCTAGGAACAATCGTGAATTTCACTTCGTTTCTGATCATCAGATCTGGGAGTCATCCATCCACTCACGACTTTGATCGAAGTAATAGGGAGCTCAATAAGGACACGATCTCATTGTAATTGCAGGAGATTGATCTTGCTTATCAGTCTATGCTCAGTGTTCAACCATGGGTTGGTTCGGCGACAAATACGGACAATGGCTTGCTAAAATTTGTGAGGTTGGCGAAGAGGGACAATCGATCTTCACCTATGACTATCCAGCGACCAAAGAGCTGATCGCGCTTGATCGACCCTGTCTGCGATCAGGATTCATCGCTGCAGCCTCATTGTGAATCTCATCGACGGTACGGTAATAGGCTTGGCGATGCGCACGCATGCGTGCAATCTCACCGGCATACCAGGCGTTCCATTCGAGTCCGGTCAAAGGGTATGCTGCCGATCGCCCGGCTTTGTCGAGCAAGCAGAAAAAGTATGCAGATGCATCAGCGAGTGAAGCCGCATGAATATGCGGTCACCACATATCACTTACTTGTTCTTCCTATCAGCGCCATATCTCGGAAAAACTGGGGAAACACATCTACTGGTGGATTCTGGAGCGCTATTACGATGCAGCGTTATCGTTTGAAGCATCACCAAATGTTACGTATTGTTAGTAGGTAGGGCTTCTAGACGAATCGCTCAGATGTTCAGACGTACCAGTGTTTTGTTGCAATGCCTCAGAGACACGCTCCTTGAGCTGCTGGATCGCCCGCTCGATTGGCATTCCTTGCCTCCAAACAATTTCTTCTTTAGGGAGAAGATAGGCCTTGACGTGACCAGTGCAAGTGATTGCGATGAGTAGGATCGCTGTGCAGATATTGGACGGAGTCATTGCAAGTCGGGTCCGTGCCAAGTCTGGGCACAGACGATGACGCTGAAGCCGAGTAGATGAATGATAGGCAAAAGAAGGTAAACAATTGACGAACTTAGCAATATATGCTTGCCCAACTGTCGGCTCAGCTGCTTGATTTCAGTCAGCAGAAGCGCTACGAGCAAGACCTTGAAACGTGCGTCCAAGATAAGCTCTAGGACCAGCCTGTGAGACGCGAGACAGGAGTGACAAGCGCTGATGAGAGCGGTGAGCATTCACGACAGCGAGATGCTACACCTTTGCGGATGTTAATTGTCTAAACTCGGCCTCTAATGCTTTGGAGATGCACGAAAGGCTATCGCTGCCTCTTATCGATCTGCGTGGCCGGTTCTGTCTGAACCAATCTGAAGCTTGCCGAGTATAGCACATGAGCAACACCGTGGGTGCTTCTGCTCGTGAACTAATCTCGGAGCCTTTAGCAACCCACACCGGTATGCGGACTGGACGGTCACCACTGCGAGGTCGGAATCGGGGTCGTAACGGCACCAAAGACTCTAGCCACGCAGGAGAACGGCATCAGACCGGAACGAGCTACCTCCTACACTTCAATAACCACGATAGAATCAAGCAGGCATGCAACGTGGTCGGGAGAAGACCTAGACCAGCGCTTGCTGTGCTAAACTCGCATGGATAGCCAAGAAAGAGCCTAAGCTGCTCGTCGGTACACGCTGGATGTGTGTCGATGAAGACAGAGAGGATCTGTGGGCTACAATGAAGTTTGAAAGTACCACTTGACACACTTGACACGTTGAGACACGCAGCACATGTGGGCAGACTGGACATCCGAATCGGATCTGTCTTCTAGTCAGCCAACTATTACATCGCGTTGTTTCGCGGCGTCTCGATGCCACAGCCTCACTCGCGCCCACTTCTTGCACACTTTAGTATCGCATAAGCTGTCAATGCGGATTTATTCATCTCATTTCTGCATGTAAGGAACGTCCAATGTCCCATTCAAACTCAATAGAAATGTCCCTGCGGAAGTTTCAGCGATGTATGAAGCCAGAAAGGTGTGTATCATAATCTGGAGTTAGTCATCTGTAGGACATCAAGGATGATCTCGATGAATCGGACTTGCAACCATCGCATCCGGGCATCACCACTGAGCTTGTGGTACTGGTGCTCTAAGTCTAACGTGGACAAGGATAAACCTAAGCAATCACGAATGTTCTTGAATCACTGTGGATGTCATGATGAGCGGATTCAGCTCCTGGATCCGGCGCGTGCAGCTCTGGCTTCGGGCGTCTGAATACGCTCGATTTCAGCGGCATACCAGCGGTTCCACTCGGCGCCTGTCACGGGTCTAGCCGTGCTTTCTGTTGAAAGATAGGTAAATGCAGAGAGGTTCTTACTCAGTCAAAGCTTTGGATTTTGCCCACATCAATACTCTTCGAATCTACACTTACCCAGTCTTCCGTCCTGTTGCAGGGAACGGAAAAACCTATGCGCAGCCATGGCGTCCGGATTGATCGCGTCTACACGTGCACGAAATTTGGATGGAAGGTCTCTGTCAGAATATATCTGGGGGTTACTTTGCAACGAAAGCTATGACCTACTTTCACCATTGCGTCGGAGAGCAGAAAAGATGTTCAAATGAAGGTTTCTGATCCCTTCTTCGATTGGCTGACCATATTGCCAGAGCTGCTCTCCTGCTTCGATCTGGTAACTCCAGACAGAAGCCAAGAATGTCAAGAGCAGCATCGGCAGAAGAAGCGTCAACTTGGGGGAATACATGCTGAAGAGTGGAATCGTGTTGCTATGGCACAGAGGTGTGAGGATCAGGCTCGAGAATCAGGTAAGAACGCGCCTTATATGCTCGTCGTCGCAAAGGCTCCCCTATCTGAGACTGGGTAGCAGCTTGGCCGCCAACCAAGTCAAGCGAATCTTGCTCATCACTGGAGGTGGTCTTCTCGATTCTACAATGGGGATCGCCTGAAATTGGCTCAGAATGCCAAGTCATCCAAGAGGCGCGCAACGAAATGAGCCCCACACAGTGAAGCACGAAGGGGCATCTGCAGATGAAGTCTTGGCCAACAATCACCAATGCAGTGGGGAAACTACCGGTCCGTTGTGAACGAAGCAAGCGAAAATTCGTGATTTGTTTCGAGTCTGAGTAATAACCATCAAGGCCTCACTTGCACATTGCATCTTCTGTTAGAGAGACCCCGTTCAGTAGAGCGTTCGCATGTTTCTTTCGGATGCAGACGTTTACGTCAACAGTGTTTATCTTACTACGCACAATGCTAGCCATAAGTATCATTTCAGCTGTCAACGATTTCTTCTCTACGTGATCTTGGGTTGTTCAGGGATTGGTTCTTTTAGATGTAATATGCACGATGACTGATCCACGGGCGTGCTTCAAAACTGAGCGAAGAGTCCATTGTCTGTCGTGAGCACTTTACCTGTTGGCGGGCGTGTTGGTGGGTGAAGCCAAATCGCAACAGTGGAAAGAGTCCTGATCGAAGGGCTTGAAAACGTGCGGCTAAACAACCCACAGAGAAAAATACAACGGCGAACGACTTGTCGTTCGGCCCCACTCTCATACGGCATCGAACCAAATACCTCCGGCAGCCATGATGCACGAATGTAACAAGGCGATCCGAACTAGCGGTTGAAGTTCCGTAACGCCAACCACATGACCATACGATGTAGTCATCATTCAATCACTTTTCAGAGTTTGCCTCTGCACGCTCTTAGGAGGGGTTGGACGCGAAGCATAGAATTGGCGATCATCTCGCCGAAAGTTGGAGCGACATGTGAAAGGGCGGAATTGGTCTTCAACACATGGAATAGTTTCCTACCCACGCCAGCGAAAGATGTCAACAAGAAACGTGCCGGACGAGACCCATCAAGAACTGCACTTGTGACTTGCTCAAGGCGTTCTAACAGTGGGAGTATGATGAGGCAGATGGTCCGAGGTCGCACCACAAGAATAGGATATTTGGCTTTATCGAATAGGACTTATTGCACTCCATCTTACGAACGACGATGAGATGAATCGTCAAAGGGCAAGGCTGTAGGCAAGGCAGGGACCAGCATTTAATGACCCAGTAACGCGCCAAGAAAAGCGACGTTCGTCGCCAAACGTATCTATGTGTAATTCTGACGGAGAAGGCCGATTCGAGGGCCCTGTGTGATTTTTCCGTTAGCTCGTTCATCTTCTCCAACATCATGATATTCTGAGAATGTGTCGACACCATTGTCAGTCAAAGTGTTAACCCCGACGAGATACGAGACGAGTCAAGACAAACAGGCGTTGCAAGCGATCAACCGACTGTCGTATCTATACTCTCACCACAAGCGTGAGCCTCTAGCCATGGCGGCCATGCGAGCAGTAAAGTCAAATTTGGATCGATCTACGAGTGGCAACTTTGCACAGTACAAAGCCTATGCAGAATAGGATTTACCAGCAGGACTTCGAACGCGTTTGTGGTTCTTTGGAGGAACTTGCACCTGATCAGCCTTGACCTGGCGCAAGTCTTGCTCCACGTTTTGCGACAATCTATGGAAGAGGCTATTCTCTTGCACTCTGAGCTGCTGCTCGATCTGATCAGATGCAGTGTAAGCGAGGTTGAAGGCTTGACGAACTTGGTCGATGTCCTTGCTCATGAGCTTATCAACTATTTCTGCTGGCATTCCGCGCTTTACCGGAACTATGGGCACAGCTGTGCTGGTCCAAGATAGTTGGAGGAGGAGCACGAGTTGAGCTAGAAGTGTCAGTGCTCCAAGCTGGCCGATGACGCGCGACATTTGTGATTGGCTTGGAAACAGCGAAAGTGAGAAGAATAGGGTTGCGATGGGAAAGGACAAAAGCAAAAAGGAAGCGTTCTCTGCTACGCTTTTAACACTTTGCTGCTCCAAGGCTGAATCTGTTCTGGGCGACGAGCGAGCACTGGACCGGTGACGATGCACCGGTGGCAGACGTACCACAAGATCGAGGCTTGCTATCGGGTGGTGCGGTAGGCGTCCGCACACAGAGCGAGTATCGAGCGCCATTTCAGCGTGGGAAATCTTTGCTCGTGGTCAAAAGACCATCTTGTCGAGAAGCCGATGGAGGTGCTCCTTTTCAGCGTGGGAACCGACCCATCTTCATACACGGCCGCTCTCCGCAATCCGCACTCAAGACTGGCCCAGCGTCTAGCGGCAAGTGTCACGTACTAGTTATGGTGCTCGCTCCACTTCTCTGCGATTGTCGATATGCCACGATTCAGATGAAAGCGGCTGCGAATGTCGTTTCATGGTGAGCGGTACTTGTTGTGCTTTATGTGCTTGCCGCGAATGCCGTCGAGCTCATCTGTGCTTTCACAATCGTAGCTTCCGAAGTTCGAGCGTGTTTGCGACACCGGTGTTGCTGTAAAAGTTGAGTTTGTCGGAAATAGAAGAGACCTGGTGCTTGGCTGGGTACTTCAAGTGTCTGAAGTGGCAGAACATGTACACGTAGCTTCTGGGCAATTGTCAGCAAGACTTGATTGAGGGCGTTGGCGGTCTGGACACGCGTGCGGAAGCGGAAGGCAAGTTTGCTCACGACCATCAAAGCAATATCCTTTTTCGTTCAGCCTCGAGCGGCGGGCTTGTTCACACGTTTTCCGTTTACACCTTGCACATGAATCAACGCAATACACGGTTGCACTTGCTGGCGCCATCGGGAAAAGGATCCAGGTTCAAGTTGAAGAGAAATCGACGCACAGCGCGCTTGCAAGCATCATTTACGCAGGGAGCATATTTCGTCAACCATCACGGCGTTCGACGTCGAAATCGGAAATGAAAGCACCACCCACAGCGGAATGCACATGACCATTCGCTCTGTACTGCTCGCCTGAAACGTACGCTCTTTAGCTAATTCCTAACAGTCACGAGTCACGCTTATGAAGCAGCACACAATAGGGGGCTGTAATACATCTTACAGCGGGAATACGAAGCCAAACGTGTAAAGATGCACGATGCGTGATGGGCTGATCAGAGCTTCATTGAACAGAAAGAGCGCCTGGTGCTTTTTGCTGGCTTTGCAAACAACCGTGGACTGCGTAGGAAGCTGGGTTTTGGCAGGCATGCTACGCTGCCCGTTGTCGCAAGTTTAGTGATCCGCTGGATGCAAAAACGCCGAGAGCAAGATGTGCATATAATGATCACGATTATTCTCCGGTCCTCACCAACCCACTCTCCCGTTTTTTCGACCGTTGAGACACCCGACCAACACTTGTAAAGTATCAGTCTTGTCTTGCTTGTACACAAGTTAGCCATCTGTCAACGATGCGTCTGTTCCGGTCACCGATCATCCTGCCGCTGCTGGTTCTTGTCGTTTTCACAGCAACTTGCGTTCTGGCTGTGCCGGCGGGTGACAACGGAAGCAGCAGCAGCAGCAGCAGCAGCACCAAGGGAAGGCTAGCCAAGCTGCTAGGACGTTTCAAGAAGAATAAACCGCCCTCGCTCCTCGACCACCTGAACGCCTACATGCCGGCGCACGAGTACGCTGAGCTGAAGCCGACGTGGGATCGCGCAGTGGAGCAGGGCTGGATTCGACCCGATACTGGTACGTTGTATAGAAAAAGGTCGAACGCATTTGCGCGCAAGGCAGAACGACTGATGACTGACGAGTATTTTGGCGGGTTGTTTGCAACTATCCGGCACAGGTGAGGCGATCCGATACGACGGCATTCGTAGTCGTCAAGAAAACGAAACGATCAACTTGATCTTGCACAAAATCGACCCGTACATTGAGGAGCTCGCAAGAAATCTACCGCACTGATTCTATCGCGTGACCACGTATGCGTTGTATGGCTCTACACTTACTGCCATCCACGCTCGCACGTGTCTCTCAAACCCCCTAAACTGACGTGTCGGCGCCAACCCAAACGCTCGTTGCTCGCTTCCCAGTGCCTCTTCAACATGCACCTCTGCCTCTCTTCTCGCCCACCCCTATCGCTGCACTTCTTTGCTCACGTTAAGTCAAGCGCCAAATCCGTCCTTTTCGTCTTGCCATGATACTTGATTTGCCTCTTCTTCGCGTCTCCGTCTGAACACTATCGCTCCGTGCACTCTCACGAAAATCCAAAACATGTCTATCACACGTAAAGTCAGCTGTGAGGCTCTCGAGCTCAAATCAGTGCGACACACGTTTTCGGCGAGCAGAGACACATATCAGACAACGGATAGAACCGAGTAAGGACGGCAAAGTTGTCTTGTGATTGCCTCGAATCGAACGTCGCTCTCGATAAGATCAGGATTCGATCATGCTATCGTCTTGGTCGACCAGAGGATGAAGCGTAGCATCAGATCGCACGCCAGCTTGATTGGCAGCGAGTCCAGCCAATTCGTTGGCTAGTCTGGGCAAATCTGAATCCTCGAAAAACCCAAGCACGGTAGCCGCCTCTTTCTGGTAATCCTGCAAAAGCAGAGTGATAAAGTGGTCAGGAGCGTCATGGAAGCGTGCTTCTAGCAGAGATCGAAGCCGCTTTCCTTGCTCCTGGCGCTCCACTGGGTGTGGATCGGTATCGTCGCTAACGGCATCGTCCAACTTGGCAAGATCACCAATGTCAATCCACGCGTGTCTGCCCGAGCCGTCCTGATCACCCAACACCTCGCGCAACACAGCGTACAACCCAGTGCACTTTAGATCTTCCAAGAGCGTCTGATCCGAGACATTGTTGGTCTCGCTCAGACTCACCCAATCGTCGCGAATCACGCTTCGCCTCCAGATGGCCTTGAGACAAGCATGTCGTCTAGATTCGGGCATGTTGCTCGATGCTCGAATCAGCACTTTGATCGCCGTGGAGAAGTCTTCCAGCTGCGATTCCGGGGTGTCCTTGAGCGTAAGCAGGTCGATCAGATCTTCCGCGCCGAGGTACGTGTTGGAAAGCACAAGTTGCTGAATTAGTTGCATATAGTGCTGTCGATACGCCGCGTATTCGGCGAGACGCGAAGCAACCGTGTCGACAATTTCGTTTGCAAGTTTATCTGCAGCTGGCGTTCCAGCGGTAGGCAAGTCCACGGGAAACCCGCCAGCAACACTGTTTTCCCACAGAGCCACAAGCGAATCCTGAACAGCGATCAAGTCCAAATAGTCATCGAAAAATTCGATCTGCTTCTGAACGCCCACCGTCCGCAAATCTTGCACTTTCAAAGTCGACAGATATCCGAGTTTGGCCAAACTCAACATGAGTTTCCTCTGCGAAACGTTGCTCTCGACCAGTCCCAGCTGCTCCAATTTAGTCGACGCCGCAGCGAACCGTTGCAGCGCAAGATCGTGCAACCACGCCAAACGCTCTTTGCCCGGTTGGCTGAGGAACGACAGCACGAGCGCGTGATATTCGGATTTCTGCGTGAGCAGCGTTCGCTGTTGATCATGTTCAACGTACCATGTGTAGAGTTCGTAGGCGAACGACTCTTGGTAACGCTCCAGATAAGTTTCAGTGCGAGCGTCACTTTTGAGCGCGGGATCGTTGCACAGCTCGACCAAGGTTCGGAAGTCCATGTACTGCTCGGCGAGCGTGAACGCTCGATCCGAGCGGCCGATTGTGACGAGAGGACGGATGAACAGAGGTCGAGCTGTGCGGTAGGTGGTGGCGAACACGGCGAATTCTCGCTCGAATGCACCGCTGTCGGTTGCACTGGCTGCGGCAGCTTGTAGGTACTGCAGTCGCTCCAAGTAACACGCCAGCGCAATCTCAGCGAGCGAGCACAGTTGCGTCTTGAGCTCGGCTTGAACTCGGTGCTCCCGCTTCAACTCTTCGCTAACAGCACCAGAAAACTCGGTGGATGCGGCATCGATGCTCGAACCCAATTCGCGCGTTCGGTCGGGAATCAAATTCACCGTCAATGCAAAGAGACTCTCCAGGAGCTGCACGGTTGCACTTTGAGCTGTCCAGGCCTCGAACGCTATCGTTGCTGCTGCCTGCGCTGCCGGCGCTGCCGGTGTTGCTGCTGTTGCTGCCGTTGCTGCCGGTGTTGCTGCTGTTGCTGCCGTTGCTGTTACTGCTGATGTACTTACACCACTGTCCGGCTCGAGAATGCCGTACAGTGCTCCACTCTCCTTTCTGTACCTGAGCGCAGCTCGCAAAGCAGACATCACGACCCTATTGAACTCGAGCACATCCGTGGACCTCGTACGCAACGGTTGAGCCGAGATGCTCTTGGTCTGCTTTAGCAGCCTCTCCAACACCTCGGTCGTCAAATCGGCATGATGCCGGAAGAATTTGCGCACCAAGTCGTCTGCGCTCGTGCCCAGTCCTTGTTCGGCCATCACGGTTTCGATGGATCTAGCGAGCGGACTCTGTGCAGCCGACGCGTGACTGTGTGTTGAAGTGTAAAACTCGTTCTGATACACCCACAATTCGCTGAGTGCTGCTGCTAGCTCGGCATCGGCGCGCAACTGTCGCTTTGTCGTCTGGGGCAACTTCTCAAGGTGACCACATGCAGCGACAAACTGGACCAAGAAACGCAGCTTGCCAAGACGATCCTTGAGTGCGGCTCGAAGATCCACCGAGGGCGCAACGCTCTGTGAGATGGGGTTGCTAAAAGTCAAAAGCTCACGACTGAGGTCTTCGCACGCCGTCATCAACGTTCCTTGCAGATGAGACGCAAGTTGGAAAGTGAGAGGGTTGAGAGGCGATTCAGAATAGTAGAGCGCCTGTTCGAGCTTGCTCTTGAGTCGTTCGGTGTCGGCGCGTTGACGATCAGCTGCTGAAGTGTAGGCAGTGCAACGATTGCGGATCTCATTGACACTCGTTTCCACCAACAGCGAGCCAGAGGTAGCCGAGATGAGCGAAAGCGCTGCAATAGCATGATTTCCGAAGTCGATCGAGTCGCATCCAGTGCCGATGAATCGGTTCTTGACGTCGTCCTTGAGTTTGATGACTTCTTCAAATGTCTCACAACCTGACTCGAGCTGCTTGGCGACCACTGTGTCGGCAAAGCAGATAAACGCAGCAGGTCCGCCATTGGGCAAGCTGAGTGTCGGCATCGCATACGGGCGCGGGTCCGCGAAGTTCGAGTAGTTGAGCGCCAGGATAGAAGCAACCACAAACGACCCGGCGTCCTTCACAGCATCGACGATGGCCAATCCATAAC
This sequence comes from Mycosarcoma maydis, assembly GCF_000328475.2. Classification (NCBI taxonomy): domain Eukaryota; kingdom Fungi; phylum Basidiomycota; class Ustilaginomycetes; order Ustilaginales; genus Mycosarcoma; species Mycosarcoma maydis. Next base: position 124,364 of record NC_026484.1, read on the forward strand.
CAAGCGGCTCGTGTTCGGCTTTGGCTTGGGAGTAGAGAAGCACCAGCTGGCCGTCTGACTGAACAGCTCCGTCGAGAACGTCAAAGGAAAGGCTCTGAGCAGCACTATACCTCTCGTCGCTGAGCTGAAGCACATTGCTCGCGATGACTTGTTGGACATCCTGTTCGGCAAGCAGACGCTCACCTCCCTGATCAAGCACCTGCCATCTCTGCAACGTCTTGCGGCCAATCGCGTACACTTCGCGGCCTTGCTTGCCCGCCTGAATGGGGGCTACGGCAATCGAGACGACTTGATCGTTGGACGATCCCATCGCCGATGTCGAGCCAAACAAACGGCTAAGCAAACCGCGTTGTTGGGAGAAAGGTCGAATCTCGGCCTGGAGCATGCCGGCTCTGCTGCCGACCGAGACGCGCAGCATTCGAGACTGACTGGTGGCTAGCACCAACGTCGACTCGTCGACACGCTGCAGCTGAACGATGGTTTCAGAGGTCGACGAAAGCGGCACCGAGATGCGCTGTGCACGATCCTGACGCGTGAGCGAAGACGAGATGCCCTCCCACAGGCAAGTTTGGCCATCGGGCGCGACAAGGAGCAATGCCGGCTCTCTGTTAGCGCCCCGAGGGATGAAGCAGCAGTGCGCGAGGTCATTGATTGCCGTCATGCTAGAAGACGAATATTGCGGCACGGGAAACACAAAGCATGTCGGTGAGCCAGTGCCAATCCCGCGGCTGGAGTAGTTCCACACAAAGCACTGTGTGCGTGAAACAAGGCAAGCGTAGCCCGTCTGAACGTCGAGATGACCCTGGAACGCGTCGATGTAAAGATCCGCATCGTTAAGCACCTCGAGGACCTCGTTGGGCAATCTCGAATAAGCTGATACGTGTACCCAGCGGTCGCCCAATAGCACGGTGCCTTCCTCGAGCTGCGCCTTTGCATCCTTGCTCAACAGAGGCGGGCGTCGACCGAAACCAGCCATCGAAGCAGAATAAGCCGATTCGGCGACGGAGCGCATATCTGCGTCGTCGTTGATCAGTGATCCTTCGCGATCGAATGCACTGCTAGGGCTGAGAAGAGATACATTGGGGCCAGAGATGGCGAGCATGGAGGAAGGACGTGGACGCGCGCGTGTTGTGCGTGGTCTCGCGTTGGTGCTCAAGAAGAGAGAGCCGGACGAAACATCGCCGGATTCGTTGATGTTGTTGACGTCGCCACGTCTAAAAGTCGATGGTGAAAGAAAAGACGGCGGAGAGAGAGGGTCCTGACCACCGAATACAGGCGTACCAGCACGAGATGGATGATTGGCTGAATGAGACGCGCCGACACCAGCACCCACCAGCGGTGTCGACGACCTTGCATCCCTTACCCGCGAGGGCGTGGTAAACATTATGGTACACTAACGTTTTGCTCGGAACAAAAGGTCAGAAAAGAAAGGTGGGGAACGTTCTTGGTGATGAAGACGGCAATGAAAAGGAAGGTAGATGAGTTTCAGATGGTCAAAGCGAACCTTTTCCCACATTTTACGAATCAACTGACCTTTACGATTTCTTCGCGTGCCGCATAAAACACACGCTCGAATCGGGCGATACAGCGCGTTGCAGATCGGGATCGTCCAAGCTGCATCGATGTATGAAGGGGTTACGGTTGATCATCGCATCTTCCTGTCCCGCAACCAGCACACAGTGGATAAAACTAAGGCCTAGCTGACTGTCAGACACGACGGCCTAGAGACAAATATAGCGATGTTGATGCATAGAGAACGATACGATGCAAAAAGACACATGACAAAGACCTGGAGAGCGTGCACAAAGTGTTCGGACAAAGAGTTGCTGATGGGCAAAGGAGACGGCTGAGACTGACAGGGAGGTGGCAGATAGCAAGACGAGTTGACGTGCGTGTAAAATTATGACAAAGACGAATTGTTGGCAGAGATAAGGAGGAGTTGGAGAGTATCGAGTCTGAAAAGGAACAAGATGAACGGAAAATCAGAACGTAGGGGAAGGCGAGTTGACCCCGGAATCTTCTTCTTCCTCGTCCATCGCTTCATGGATCGAGCGCATCATATCGACCTCAACTGCACTTGATGGATCCGAGAAACTCCAAGGGAAGGGATTCGCTGCGCCGCTCATTTCAGAGTCGTCTGATTTCGGGGCAACCTCGGTTGGATGTGCAGGGGACGCCAGCGGCCTTCCTCCCGGACGCCAAATTCGCAACGAATGGTCGTCACCGCATGAAGCCAAGGTGAGAGAATCCTTGGGATGCCAGGCTACATCGTTGACAGTTCCTCCGTTGTGACCTTCGAGCGTCTCGATCAGGCGGCCGCTGGCACGATGCCAAATGTAGATCTTGGCATCTTCGCTGCCAGACACGACAAAGTTCTCGTCGATACCGCCAAAGCCGCATCCGATGACATGTTGATGGATCTTGTGCCCATTGAAGCGCCTTACCAAGCACTGACGGTTGATATCCCACATCTGCAACTCGCTAGGACGCACATTGATGAGCGCGTACTGCGAGTCGCCACTGACCGCTAGACTGACGACTTCTTCGCGCAGGTAGATGGAGCCCAGCTCTTCGCGCGTGCGCAGATTGATAAAATGAATGCGATATCGCTCGGTGCCCATGGTCCGCGATCCACCTCCCAGGTCGGCGGCCAGATCCAGATCGGCTCGATCGTGAATGATACCGGTAGAGGCCGTCGACTGGGAAGAAGTATCGCTGAGCTGATCAGATGCCGTGGAGATGCTCAGAGCGGTGGATGAGCTGGTGTGGCCGCGAGTTGTGGACGACGAGAGGCCAGTTTGCGCGACTTGGCGTGCACTGAGAGCGACCAGATGAGCGCCGTCCGGCGAAGCAGCCACGCTAAGGACGCGGAAGGGTGACGTGGTTTTCTTGTGCAGAACGTAGCCCTGCGTGTCCCACCAAACGATCTTGCCGTCCATGCCTCCAGTGACAAAGCCAGAACCGTCTGCGAGCCAGGTTGCGGTAGCTACTGTGTAGCTGTGTTCGCGAAGCGTCAGCATGCTTCCCGTGGCAAGTCTGCAAAGTGTGACGTCGACGTCCGAGGTGACGAGGAGCTGCTCATCGTCTGGCGACCAAGAAACAGACGAGATGTTGTCCGAGAGCGGAACAAACTTTTGCAACAGCTTGTAATCGTCCTGAACGCTCCAGATCAGGATGGTCTTGTCAGCACCTGCTGTTGCAAGTTTAGTGCCGTCGTGCGAGAATTGTAGACACCAAACTTCGTCGCGGTGGTCCATGATGATGATGGAATTGTGAGATGGAAAGACGGATCGGTCGGATCTATGGTCGGTCAAGAGCGAGAAGTGAGAGCCATGAGGAGAATTGAAAAAGGGATCCTGTTGCTTCTGAAAGCTCTGCGCCTGCTCGAGCAGCTGTGGCAAGCGCCGACTGGGAATCATGACAAGCGGAGAGACGGCAGACTCGATTTCGACCATGAGCAACCTGCGCGAATCACCGTCGGCACCATCCCAGCCAGCTCTAGCATGGAGCTGTTCGGGCGAGGCCGAGATGACGAGACTGGAGAGTAGATGGAGCTGGGATGTGTCATGACTGAGCGGGGTGAGCTTCTCGCGTAGCACGTTGAGCGCCTTTTTGGTCTGGCGAGCCTCGAGCAGTTCGAGGTAACGCTGCTTTTGCAACATGAAGCGAATCGAGCGAAGGCTGACCAGATCCGGTCTTCGAAGTACAGAGTCGATGAGGTCTTGGTTCGACGAGTCGAGGACAGCCGGCAGGGATACCGAGGAAGAGGCGGTGGAGGATGACGCAGGTGCGTCGAGCAACGAGCTGCCAGCGCTGCTACCTAGTGGGTTGCGCGAGGCCTGGATGCGCCTGGCAGCGTAGGTGAGGCCATCGATGAGAAGTCTCTCTGCATTTCTCCAATCACCGCTGAGGACGGCAGTGCGAAAAGCTGTAATGGAAGGATGCTCGAGTGTGATGCCAGATTCGGCTTCGAGCGTCTTGGCTGCCGAATCGAACCCCATCTCGCGCAAGGATTGGAGGGTAAGCTTGACGAGCTCTCTTCGATCGATCGAGCTTCCGGGAAAGAGCGGAGAAAAGGCGGGAGCGTCTGAATAGTCTTCCAACGCCGAGACGGCTGGTTTACCATTGCGGTGACCATTGCTACTGCCGTTGATAGTGTCGAATTTGAGGGAGTGATCGCTGGGTTTGCGGTTGGAGGAATCGCCATTGGAATGGGCGGAAGAGGTGTTCTTGGCCATTTTGTCAGCTGCACCCGTCACGACTGCGAGATTAGTCGAGTGAGAGGGCAGTAGATGGGTGGGAAGAGGACGAGATTCCCGACTCGAGAGGACACAAGAGAATCAAGCCTAGCTCTTTTTGGAGTTGGCGCCTCCGAGGCAACGAGAGGTCGAGCGTGTAGACGTGGCGTCCTGAATGTGTGCTGGCTTTTCCCGCCGAGAGAGGGTTGATGACTTGGTAACGGGGTGGCTGATGCAAAGCGATCTGAGAATGAGTGCCTCAGCAGAGATGCCTGCGCCAAGTTGCTGGACGTCGACGGTAATTACGGCCGAGATGCTGCAGCGACGGGAGGTCAGGAGAGGACCTAGAAAGCGGGACGCAGGTGTTGCTGGCGCTGTGGTGCTGTGGTGCTGTGAGCTCCTCCTCGATGGGCAGTATGTACACCCGTACCACAAATGGACTCCCCAATGAGGTTGGGGGTGATGGTGTGCCAAAGCTCAAGTATGGGTATTGAGCAGTTGGACAGTCGCTGGCTGAGGCGGGACACACACAAGCAGTGCTGGTGACCGAAAAGGTTCAAACAGGTAAGCCCTGCTTCATAAATGTGTCGACGAGGATGATGGTGGAA